>NW_028146839.1:0-69000 GCF_055883805.1 Amblyomma maculatum | reverse complement strand
GACACCGCGCAAAACTAGCCGTTCGCAAAACCGCGGCCTGGCTTCACCGCGGCCGGCGAGAATGCCATGTTGGCTTGGCCTTCATACGCGACTTTGTTAAGCGCAGATCGCCGTGGTAAGCTAAACTGCCCGAAAGGCAGCGCAGTTAGACAAGAATGAAACATTTCTCACCTTGCAGTTGCCCTTTTGAACGCGACTCTAAGCAAAACTTAGCCGTTCGGCAAACCGCGTCAGGCCTGACCGGCAGGCGAATACACCATGTTGGTGCAATGGCTTGCCTTAACATGCCACTTTGTTCAGCGTGCTGAGCTAAACTGAGTTTTGCAGGAACACAACATATTACACCTCGCCGCGGTTGGAAACTGCCGGGGCGTCACGAACTGCGCCTGAATTCTCTACGCCTGAACAGCCGGCGCGCCTGTTTACGATATCTGCTAAATTAATTGGCACCAGCTGGCGTGGTCAGCATAAACTGCTTGAAATGCAGCGTAGTTCAGCAAAAAACGTTGCTCAACTTGCCGTTGTTCCAAACCACAGTTGTTCCGCGTAGCAGCCCACGAGAGAAAAATATACGGTCTGTGTCGCACAGGCGAGCCACGAGCAGACTACCAGCCCCTTCGACAACTTTCTGTCGTCTGCTCCGGCGGGCTACCGCTGCAGCGAGTGCTGCCGCGCGCGCGTGCGCGCTGGTGCGCCATCCATCAACGGCAGCTGCGCAACAAGTCATGCGTCATTTCCTGGGGCCAGTTTTCGCAAAGTGTCCGCTCTTTACCAATCTCTTTCTCTATGGTTGCATGGCTAGAGTCCCTAGAAGTAGCATGGCCCTAATTTTTTAAAACCCGGAACGGGAACGCTCGGTAACTTCGTTAAAGGAGGATACGGCTGCGTATCAGCCCTTAAGGTAGGTAGGCAGCGCCGCCACAATCCGTACGCATCGCATTTGTGAATTTGGGGACTTATCAAAAGCAGATCTACATTATTTCGTGAATACAAACAACAGCGCAGCATATCCCTTGGTTTGCAGCGTTTCGGTCTCAAGCGAATTTTGTCGATATCATAGCAACCACCTTCACGGATGCATTATTGTCATTCTGTTCGTTTTAAGTAGAACAGAGCAGCGGTACGCTCTTTTATTGCGAGTTCCTACGCATAATTTACGGATTTTTTTTGCAGGTGCGCCGATTATGCTGCTCCTCCTCTTCGAGTTCGTATTATATTGAGTTGAAATTACTCCTTTTGTTTTCTGATCAGTGGGGCCTTTTTCTGTCGTATTGCATATCTATATGTATTAGTTTTTTTATTCCCATATCTAACAGCATAACTCTCTTACTACTGATTTCACGTAGCCAATCCCCCTCGTGGGTATGTGCCATTATCTGAGGGCGCAACAAAACAGCAACTAAATCAACATCATCTATTCATTCATGTATGTACCTGCACTGCACCCCGACCAATCCCGCACTGTCGGTATAGAGTGAGAAGAAAAAGAAGAATAGGAACAGCGCCGTGAGCCAATCATGTGCGCCCACGTAACTATTCCTTGCTTATATCCGCTCGTGGCTAGAATTCCTCGAGCATTCCTTCGATCGAGTCTATAGTGAGCAGCAGGCCGATACGCACCACGGGCGGACTAGAAACCAGCGCTTCACTTAAAGGTAAGTCTTCATTGTTCTGACATGGTGCGTGCTTGGCCTACACAGTCATGTATATTCTGGAATGAGGTGCGTTGATAGACGCGCACAAAAGCTCTCCGCACTAACCCTGACGGAGCAATGTGTCATTTCATCGAACAATAGAAAGGAATTTTCGTTGGAACGGAGGCGATTTTTAGCTCCCTGTTTCATTGCATACTTCGAGGAAGGGCTCCAGCCGAAGCCAGGCGTAGCTCCGCTTTTCACGTCTCCGAGACTGAGCTTTAGAATAGGGAACCTGCACTGCCTAGGCGGCGCTGCAATTTTTCCACAGCGCGCCTAAAAACTGCTGCTGTTAGCGCTTGGTTCGCGATAAACGACCGACCATATTCTGCAGCATTACGGATACGCGTGTGGCAGATAACGGCCATGCACAGACGCTCTCGATATAGCCCAGTCATCTGAGGCACGCCATACAGGGGTTCGGCAGAGCGTGCAATCTGATCCCTGTAAGCGCATGCAGGTGGCGTGAAAACGCCCCACGGGAGCGCCATAAAGTATTTGCTCTTCTCGCTAGGCTATGTGTTACGGCGCGGCAGTCGATACAGCTAACTTCATTGCAGGTTCATTGCATAGGCGGAACGAAAATAGGGGGACCCTATCCATACGTGCATAGCGTTAGGGGAACACGTGCACTTTCTCTGCTTTTAGAAAAGCGATGATAGCGGTCACTTAACGTTGCGAGCATGCAGCGTCATGATGGGTTAAAAGAAAAACTTGCAGAAGAAATAACTTGATATACATGCTGCTCTGTTTTCATGACATTAATAAACACTAAGTAATTCATTTTAAGTTACTTATAAAGCTCGAATACATGTGCAAAGTAATACATTTTTTTCTTTTGAATTTTTTAAGTGAGTCGAAACAGGCCGAGACTATCCACGCTGGGAACCGCCGCTAGCCGTTTCTTGTGTTCGTCTGTGCAAATCTGTGCGTTTGCATTGCTGCTGCTGTTTACCGTCTTCTGTAAGCACACTTTTTTGTGACTTTCAAACGATGCCCAAGTTTAGGTGATCTCAGGCAGATTTACTTTGCGACCAGCTGCTCTATCTAGACCTCAGCTGGAATGATTTAGAGGACCTCTTTCTTCGGTACCGGGAGCCCGGGCCGCGACGCTATGCTTCGTACAACGGATTTCTGGACGTGGATTGCCTGGACGAAGAGTCGTTTCGGCGGATGTTCCATTTCGACAAGGTGCATTTTGGCGCACCGAAGACCTCGCTACTTGTGCCCGATACCATCCTCAGTAGCCAAGGCATCAAGGTGTCTGGTGAAGAAGCATTGCTCATGGGTCTACATTGGTTGGCATACCCGAATAAGTGGTGGGACTTAGAGCCCATCTTCGGCCGACATTGCTCGGCAATGTTGAGCATTGTGTCCTCTCTATTCTGCCACATTGAGACTACCTTCGGTCATCTTCTGGACCTGAGGAGGCACGATTGGCTGCAACCGGCGGACTTGGTTCGTTTTTCTGAGGTGCGTACACGTCAAGCCAGACTAGTTCCATTCCGCGGCCCAATAAAAAAAAATGTTTTGGCTTCTTTTTGATATCGCAGACAACTGCATAACAGCAGAGAGCGTCTGCTGATGAATAGGTGTTCACCAATTATTACTTTACGAACTTATAGCTCCCACAATAGTCCGAAAGCAATGTTTCGAAATGTTGCATACCAGTGACGGCGCAGAAGCGTTTCTCATGTACCGTCTTATGCACACACACACACAAAAAGGTTCTGCTTTCATTGCAGGCAGTTCTTCGCAGAGGTGCCCCTCTCGCCAACTGTTGGGGGTTTTTGGATAGTACTGACAGACCCATCTGCAGGCCTACTGCAAATCAGAAAATCTATTTTTCTGGACATAAATTACTGTATGTCGTTAAATATCAGGCCATTATGTGTGCAAATGGCATTGTGTGCGACCTGGATGGACCTTACCCTGGGCACAGGCATGATGCTGGTGAGTGAAGCAGATCGAAGTTTTTGACATTATAAATTTATATACACTCAGATGTCAGGTATATCAAAGCTTGCAACAAAATTTTGCATTACTGAGAAAACTATTTTTAAACAGTAACAAAACTTAATGCAATGTTGTATTAGGCAAAGTAAACAAGCCCATGGTATTCATCGCACACCAGTGCACAGTGAAATAACCAAATTGCTAACACGCTTATGATGTACAAATAAAGGAGTGTGCACTTAAAAAAGGGCGTGTTGTACATATTTGGTGCACCAGTCTGTCGCAGACTGCGCTCGCAGGCTGTGAAGACATTCAGCTTTCTTAGCAGCATTGACCTGCAAGTCCCTGTAATGGGTGTAATATATGAATTTTAAACATATACAAAAGGCGGCGGTTGCAGTTGTAGAGAACACAACAGGAAATGCAGGTTCCTTGAAAGTGTCGGCTAAATAACAACTCTAGCAATGCTTCATGACAGGTCTGCATATTACCGTGATAGTGCTAAAGGCCCCATTCCACAGAAAATCTGGCGTCGGTGTTGTTGGCGTTGCGAGTGAAAAAACACAGGCAAGGCTTTTGGCAGGTATTGGCAGTTAACATGGCCATGACTGGGCGTTGGGTTGTGTGATTTCACAAGACCACACATGGGCCAGTTGGCAGGCACTGCCATCTTGGGTTTCACCTTCAAGATAGAAGGGTGAGATCAGATTTCAGCCTTCCAAGAATCCTGAGGTAGACACTCTACTCCTGGGCCACGCAGGCACATTTTTATGGCTTGGCTAAATCTGCAATATTTTTTTTTCAGGGCTAGTGAGTTCATGTTTTCCAAGTGGAATTCTTTTTAGCGTGACGCATAAGGGGGACAAGACATAGCGCCTGTCTTGTCTCCCTTATGTGTTGCACTAAAAAGAATTCCACTTTGAGAAAGCTTGGCTAAAATGGGGATTTATATTTATAGGGCTCCTTGATTTGGCTGCACTTTCTGCAGCCTGGCCCTAGCACTCAGTGGAGTGGCCAAACCGAATGCAAAAGTTCAGAAACGTTAGTCTGCTCTGGGTGTGTGTGTGTCACGATTCCGATAGTTCTAATGAATGCTGTGCATTTGTTCAAAATGATTCATCTCGCTTGTCGGCAGCCATATGGAACTTGTCAATTCCAAAAGTGGTAAGTTTAAAATTTGACTCCACCCTTTCTGTTGCGTTGTGCAGTGGCGCAGGCTGGCCGTCACCGAGTCTTGGACTTAGAATTCAAGGTTATTGAGATTTTTATTGAGGCTGTCCGTTTAACTCGGGCTCACTGCTGATGGGCGGTGGCCACGAAGTGATTGTGACAGCCTGTGGCGGAGACAGACTTAGCAAGTGAAGTCATGGGCTAACTGCACTATGACCTCAGAAACAGCCACTATTGTAAGCAGAGATGCCACTCAAGCTGCCACACGCTGAATGCTCAAGCATTCAGAAAAAAAAGGAATTTTGATCGCCCACAAAAACAGTTGTGATGGCCAGTAAAGTCAAAATTGGACAATATTAACTTATGAGCACATTATCCCGATCATAATTGTGCTTGAAATAATGTGTTGCAACTTTATGCGTCTAGTGGTTATGGTGCACGTGATGGCCTGTCATGGTAAATGGCTGATCTTCTACTTATATGTTCGCATCCCACGAACCACTGCTACATTTCAGCATTCAGATTTCATCATAGCCATTCACTCTGAAGGATGAAACCACTAAAACAAGTGTCATCACTCAGCCATTTGCACTTTTTCATTACATTCTTGTAGTGTCCTACACTTAAAATGCAGAAAATTGGACGCTGGTTGGGGCAGTAGAGATATTGTTCACGCAATTATCTATGGTAATGGCACCTAAATATATGGGTCCCAATCAGCACATATGCATTTTCTTGTTTGTTGTCCAGATGAGTTTCCATATTAATGAGGTATAAATACATTAAAAAGTTTGGCCCCCAGAAAAATTGTCCATAATTCACGTTGTCTGTATTAATGAGGGTTGTATTAACAAAGCACAACTGTAGTGAGTTTGGCCAAATTCAGAAAATATTGAAGTGGTGAAAAATATTTTGTTCACTGTATATTGAAGCTGGTATATAGTTGAATGTATATCACTTAGAGGGCATCGTGCCAGGTTATGCAGATTCCTTTTGTCATTAACAAGACCACACCAGTGCAGATGCAGTACGGCATCTCTCGTAGCCCGAGTTGCTTTGGGACGTTAAACCCGATAGACTGAACCAAACCTAATATTCTTGCTTTCTTATGTGCAGCAGCAGCAGGTGCTACATGTTCATTACTACAGAATAGAAGCCTACTGCAGAATGTTGTCTACTAGGCACCTACATTGGTGACAGGAAACAAGTGTCCTAGCAGATTGTTTTTTTCTCTTGGCTCGAGCTCGCCCAGTGAAAATGAAATCTGTGTACTTTGCTTCAACATTTCCCACATTTGTTGTTCAAACACTGTGATTACTCGGTATTGTTTTGTATTTTGCAGGGATCCTGAGTGACAGTGGACTGTATGTTCGATCTTCACAATCTATGTGGACCCAGCCTATCCCCTGCATTCCCTCCTTATGCGGCCATAGGCAGGTGCTGCACTCAGCCGACAACAACAGCTGTTTAACATTGCCATGAGCACAATTCATCAAGCCGTTGAATGGGGGTTTGGGAAAGCTGCCATTCTGTTTACATTCTTGGATTACAAGAAGAATCAGAAGCTGCTACTTCAAAATGTGCCTGAAATGTATAAGGTGGCAACCATACTTGCCACCTGCCACACGTTTGTATGGCAGCCAAGTCAGTATGTTTTTTGGTTTACGCCCGCCAACTCTGCAGGAGCTACCTGAGCACTCTAAGTTCCATCAGTATATTACATGAAATCTCTTGTTTGCAAACCTGACCGCAAGTGGTTCCTTTTCAATTGGAGCATTACTACTGGAGGGTGTAAGAGCTGTTGGAAGCATACACCGTCAATCCACAAGTTCAACTGTCCACTATTTCAACTAATTGCATGCTCACTAATGTTCCTTGAAATTTTGAGAGAATTTTATCTTCTGATGAGACTGTGTTGAGATTCTTTTCAAAATGTGTTCTGTTGTGCTGTGTGTTTAGTGTGGAGTATACATATGAGTGCTTAGTTTTTTCAACCATTGCCTTGAAATATATTCCGGAAACTGCTGGAAAATCTATGCTGCCTATCTCGCAGTGCATGCTGACAAATTTATTTTGTGTACTCTGCATGGTTCAGGATTTCATTGTGCATCAGCACCATAGGTTACTTCTGTTCCCTGACAGCAGAGAACCTCATGGTGAATGCATTTTCATCATTTGAGCACTGTACCCCTGTAAATGCCACTTGCCGCCACCAGAAAGTTTCTGCCTGCTTTGTATTGGTCTTCGGGCATTCACTGGTTTCATGTCAGCTTGCCTCTAGCACTTGCCAATTTGCAGGTGGTAACATTGTTTGCTAGCGGATTATGCAGCTGCTTGTGCAGTAAATGTATACAACATGCAAATGTATGCGCTGCACAAGCTTCACAAGGCATCAAATTGTGAGCGAGAAGCCATGCGATCGCTAAGTGCCACGTATGTGCACTCTCCGTGTGCACATACGTGAACGATAGGATTTTAATTGACAGTAAAGTAACATCAGCTGGTTGCTCGAGTGACCTAAAACCAATGACAATTCCCCCCCCCTTAAAGAAAAAAGAAAAAGCAACTGTGCCGCTTAACTTCATTGATCGGACAAGAACCAGCATATTCACCATGGTATGGCCAATGGCAGGGAACAAACTTTCCAAGGGCCTTATGTAGGGGGTTTTTCACATCTTTGATTATAGGTACTTCGGTAGCTTGGTCGCTGCGTGCTTGCAGCTTAGAGATCGAAAATTATAGCGGCTGTGAGGTAGCTCATCCGCAGGTGTCTCAGGCACGCTCATATGAGCATGCTGCAGAGCTGAGAAAGTGGCTTGATGAAGTGTGTTTTGAAGGAACAACTTACACAACGCTCTTTTAAAAAAATACTGATTTGGTCTGATTTTGTATTTTTAGCTCGCATAGAGCTCACATAGCTCACAACAAACACAATCCACGTGGCTGTCAGATTGTCATGAGCTCGATCATATTTAGAGTCCGGACTCATTCGAGTAGTTCTGGCTACCTCATATGCAATTTCATCATTGTTGTCCTTATTAATGTAATAAAAATACATGGATACCTTTGGGAGGTGTACATAGTCACACTGTTCATTGTTTGAATGGTCTCCATACTATCCGAGCATATAACTGCATTAAAATGGTTATTTCATCTCGAGGACTTAATTTTATTCTTCCCTATTTACAGCATCCACATTAGCTAGGCATGAGTACATTTGTTTTGCATTCATTTAATAAATATGCATTAGGATGTGTACTTATAGTGAGCCTAATGGTTGGTCCCAGTTCAGGACAGCAAAATATTCTTATCTTGGGTATGAACATAAAGCATTCAGCAAGAATAACTTGTGTCCGCACATGATCATTCACACATTTTGTTTCCATGACCGGTACCACATGACTATGAATCCCTAAACATAGGCCCTGACCGACAGAAGCAGCTGAGCTTGCCAATTATCTTGTTGATCATCTTTTCTGCTGCACAAAGACTGTATGACAAAAAATGTGTGTTGGTGTTTCACTGATGAACACAGTAATTGTGGCATGTGGAAGGAAGCAGTTTGTTGTGCAAAACATGATTTTATGAAATGCACATACAAGGCTGTATGACCAGTGTTTGCAGAAATTACACACAACCCTCATAGCACTAAAGGGTCATTCCTGCATTTAAGGTGCAGAGAGTGTCTATTTGTATGTCATATGAAACACAATCTGCCATTCAGTGAGGTCTTTGCCAGGCTGCATGAACACCTGCACAGGCAGTCTGTTTCCCTTTTCAGTCCTGCTGCCAGTTATTATTGTGTCAGTGTTTCTTGTTGAAATCGGTTAACATTTGGCTGCAGCACACACTGATGTTTGTGAATACATTGAATAGTTCAAGGTAGTAATTTTTTTGGCTAGTGGATGTGGAGAAGCAATATGAAGGGCGTTTGCAACTGTTTACTCAAGACAGAACTGAGCTTCACAGTTAGACTCCGAAACAGTGCACTGAAATGGCACTAATCACCAGTTTGCAGATTTTAATTGTCTTCTTTTGACGCCATCTTAGATACAAGGTTTATGAACACCTGCTGCTGCTTAATGAATATGCGGCACACTTCACTAGGCTCCTGCAGCTTGACTTCCTTTTGGTTTCGTCGTTCTGCAGCTTCCTGGGCCCGTAGCTTCCTTTCCTCGGCCCTGTCTTGCAGGTCCATTTTATGAAGGCGCCGCTGTATGGCAGCTTCTTGAAGACGAAGTTCTCTGTCCTCAGCTCGCTCTTTGCAAGCTGCCTCCCATTCTTTTACATGCTGAAGCAGCTTTTCACGCTCTAAAGTTAGGCTATCGCGTTCGAATGCCAACCGCCTCTCTTCAACGGTCCGCTCTTGTTCTTTTCCTGTCTTCTCAAACTGAAGCCTTTTTTGAAAAAAGGGCAAGTTTTGAGGCTGTCGCCTTTTTATACCTGCATGTAAAAAATGATGTAACGGCATTGATGCTGTTGATGTGTAGTATTTATTCATAAATTAGTCACTGACTACCAACAGTAAACATATCGCAAGTAAGGAATGTAGGAGGATAGCAATAATAGAGTAAGAAGTAACCAAAAAGATAGATGCACGAACAGTCACTATATTCCACAAAATGCATATTGTAACATGCACGAGTATCTTTTCACCCCCACATTTCAACAAGTTTCGCCGTTTCCGTACAGGAAAAGTGTAAACGGCAATGGTGATATGCTGTTTACTACAAAATAATGACAAATGATAGGCACCCCTTTCAAATAACTAACTAGATTGCATCATATTTATGAAACTATAAATAGTTTGTCTACATGATGCGGCCAATCCTCGTTTCTTACAGGTCTACTCAGGTGTTTGCCTCAGGGACCGGTTTTAGGTGCAGTACCATTGAATATTTACATTAAAGATCTCGTAAAAGCTCTTGAAGTGCCTGTGTGTGCCTCAGGGACCGGTTTTAGGTGTCGTACCATTGAATATTTACATAAAAGGTCTCGTAAAAGCTCTTGAAGTGCCTGTGTATGTTACGCTGTTTAGTGACAACAGCATACTTTTTAACTCAAATCAGTTTATGGTTTGTATTGAATGCTAACCTACAACTGCTAGAAAATTGGTGCAACAAATGGGAAATGGTTATTAACTTTGAAAGAACTGTTGCTATCTGCATCAATACTAAAAATTAACCAACTAAAGTTTGCATGCCACATTAATAACAATGTAATTTTAGAGGTAGAAAAATATAAGTACCTCACTGCCACAGTAACTTCCCGGTTGAAATGGACAAATAACAGACATATGCTCCTCTACCCGTAACAAGCTTTGTTTTCTGAAGTCTTGTATGGCCAGTTGTACTAATGTATTAAAGCTGAAGGCATATAACTCCATAATAATACCAAGCCACAAATATGCCTGCATTGGATGAAATTCCTAAACAAAGGATTTTAAAGTAGCCAACAGTGTATGAGTGAAAGGCAAACGTTGGGGATTTGTTTTTTGGTATTGACAGGAATTAGTCTTGTGATGATTTTAGGGATAAACCTATTTGTATTTAATATTCTTTATCCCTAAAACCATCAGACTAATTTGTGTCAATGCCAACCACAAAACAAAAAAAATACACCCAACCTTTGTCTTCAACTCTTAGATTGTTGGCTCCTTTAAATTCTATAATAACAAGCCCCTCATTTCCCCTTCAATCGTCTACACAAGAGATGACGCGCAGACACATGAAAAATTTCAATGGCTTGCGGCTCACCAGAATAGTACTTTGCACGGTTTCTTCTGCCCAGTGTTTACACCAAACAATCCCCTGCGGTGGTTCCATGCAGATATGATGTGTACTGTAGTCAACTTGCCTCACCTTTGAGGTTCAGGCTGAGCATCTGCTGCAGTGGCTTGCTATCCGAGAGCTAGCTGCAGGGAGTTGGAAACTGGAGCTCAGTGGGCCATCTGCAGCTGTGTCGTTCCTTGTTGCTGGCGCATCTTGTGAATCTTGGCTATAGTACATGTTTTTGAATAAGTCTACTGCTGCTTATGGCTCATCAGACGAGTCCCCTAAAAAATGGTGGTATACAGACTTAGCAACGCTTCCCTATTGAGCTGTCAGTATGCAATTTTTCATCTTGCAAGATGATTTTCCTTATATACCACACTTTGTGATGCTGATGTGGTCTGTGCTGTTGGAAGATGTATAAAGCATTGTAATGAACAAGATACAGCAAAATGTTACTTTTGTTTTTCAATAAACGGTAAAAGTACAATGTGTAACCTGAATTCAGAATGGTTTAGCACTGCTAACTGTATATACTTCAATTCACTCACCATTCAAAAATGCAAAAGGCATAGGTAAAAAAACAGCTATTTTTTTGCTTAAAGTTTGCATTAGGAAACACTGGCTTTTGGTACGGCTCTCCGACAAGACTCGCGTGTATGGATGTCCTATAGCAATTCATGTCCTCGCGGCGCGCGTTTGCCACGAATGCGTTTTCCGCTGAACATGTCAGGTCTGCTGTCAGATATCTGCGTCCAGGGCTGCAGTGTAGGCTGTGGCAGCTGCATCCCTGGCCAATCCCGCGGAGTTCCGCTCCGCAGCCGGTGTGGGCGCGGGCAGTGGACGGGCACAGGCAATCTTTCTGGTAGCTGCCGTTTTTACTATATGGCCGTGTTCTTTGGTGATACAGATTTCTTGTAGCAGCTTCTCCTTTTCATCATACTGCTCTTCTTTGCCTGACCTGCACGTGTAAACACCATCCTTATGCACTGCTGTCAGCTCGCGATCATAAATGCAAAGCTCACATCACGAAGGAAAAATTATGCAAGGTTGGAAGAAAAGGATGGAAGCAGTACTTACTTGCGCAGGTTGGCCCGGTTGTTGTGTTGAAATTGCCCCAGCAGCAGATCACATCGTTCGCGTATTGCGCGCGGTGTAAATTGTTTATTTCAGAGCAGCGCCTTAGGTTGTAAGCAAAACGGACCATCGACACGAATCTTCGAAGGGGTTTACTGCTGACTTCACGTAGCATATACAGGTCATCAGTGATTGTGAACCGCAACCGCAAAGCCGCAGCCACCTTCGCTGCCGCCATGTCAAACACTGCTCGACCACTCGACTCTTCACATCCTTCCTTTGTTTGTGCTTTAACAACTTCCGTTTCCTGACGTTTTCGTGACAACAGCAGAGACTCTTCTCGTTAAGGCTCTCCACGGCAAGTGCCGAGGAGCGGTCTCAACAAAACGAGCATTTCATCGTTTAATCTTTACGGTCAAGGCAGGCCGAAACAAAGCTAAATTAAGCTGCTTGGTTTATTTACGATACATACAGCTTACAGGAGCGAATCCATGGCGAATGCGATATGAAGCGAGAGGCCTCCGCTTCGACGGACGCCGTCATGTTGCGCGACCCTATCCGGCGAAAGGGTCCATGCTATTTCGTCGAGATAGGGTGACCGTCGTCCGCTAAATCAAAAACCAAAGGGTATGCTTGGGTTCTGCGCATGCGCACTCGCGCCCCGCAATTACCTTTCCCCCTAACCGATAGTCTGCGTCGTTATGGTACAGTGGCTTGTTATGGAAGTGTCGCTATCTCACGTGACCTCGAGTCATCTGATTGATCAAAACGCTGGAACCGGGTGTTGCCACTGCGGATCCGGAAGAGGTGTCAACATCGTGTTTCGGCGTTTCCACCAATCAGCTGACTCGAGGTCAGGGAGATAGCGACACTTTCGATAAGGACGCAAATTCGGAATACGGGCCTAAGTTTTACAAAGTCTTTACCGCATAATGTTTCACTATCAGATTTAGCAGGCGGCAGCTGTGGTAACCCTGTGCTGCGGAGCCGCCATGACGTTGGGCGGTTGGAAACTAAAACCACACAAAATGTTTCCGAAGCTCCTGCGCCGGTCTACCGGCCTCTTGCCTTCGCCGCACCTCTCATTTGCCAGACAGTTGAAACGCCTTGCTGCGCCGTGCAATCAGAGCTCGGATTTCGCCGATGCAGTTTTATGATTCATCGTAGGCCTTCTTTCCCTCTTTCTCCCTCCCTGGTGTTGCGCTGTGCGTGCCATGGTTGCCAGTAAAGCTGCTATGACGTCACGCAAATACATTCTTTAAAGGAGGCATTGGCTCAGCATGCGTGTGAATGAGCTCCTGTGAATGAGCCAGCATCCTCAAGGTGAAGAGCAGAACGCAGTCAGCCACGCAGTGTTTTACGCCCCCAAAGTGAGCCTGCCGCTCCAGACCTCTCGACTGCCGGGCCCGTATTGCAGTATTGCGAGCTGTTGTTGTTGTGGCTGAAAAAAGGAAAAAAATGCACGGGTCTGCTACTGGCTCTGTAGCTGAGCCACCCCGCTGCCTCGTGCAGGCAGAAGAGATAAAGTAGAGAAGACAGAAAAAGAAGAGGGAGAGAAAGACTCGCGCTGCAACAGCCGTCGTCCACTACCGAAGCGGTGGCGGTTGCAATGACGGCCTACAACAGATAAAAATTTGGCCCCCGCCGCATGCGGCAGTTACCTACCTGTCCCAGCCCCATCAGGGCCAGGAGCAGCCACCCTTCATCACCTCACCTCCCCCCACTAGATGCAACAAGTAACCAACAGTAGCATCCGTGCTTTTGCATTACTCCAATGCAGATTCTTTAGTGCTTTTTTTCAGCCCTAGAGGGTTGTCTCTTTTATTCATTTTCATGGGATCGATGCTCGAGGGATGTACACAAGGGTGACGTGGACTTAGCAGGGAACGCGGTGGCTCCCAAGTCTCCTAGCGTTCGAATAGACACAAAATGGAATTCTACGGGACAGGGGCGGGGCCCCGTTTTGTGGGTGCTGTGGGTTAAGATGTCCGACCCCCTCACACAATGTTCCATGTTTGGAACCTGTGAGGCATTTGTATAAATAAATACTGTGTCTGAGTACCCGGGTTCGAATCCGACCACCTGCGAAACGAAGAGGCGTCCGGTTGCTGTGCGATGTCAGTGCATGTTAAAGATCTCCAGGTGATCGAAATTACTCCGGAGCCTTCCACTAAGGCTCCTCTTTCCATTTTCACTCCCACCTTCCTTCCTTCTCTTACAGCGCGGTTTAGGTACCCACAGAAGCAAGTGTGACATACAGCGCCTTTCTCTCCCTGGGAACCAATAACATACGCGACTAGACGCCCGCAGTTCCATGACCGCTCACTGTATCTGAAGGGGAACAGCTCGTCTGCCTATACTTTACGGGTTTAGAAGAGATGCTTCTAGAAATTGTCGGGCTAGTTGCTTTATTATTCGATGCATTAAAAAGCTGCACTATCGAGACAAGGACGAAGGAAAAGCGAGATACAATGTTGTTAGCCTGCGTTTGTGTCCGCCCTGCCTTTCCTTATTCCCTGTCTCGTAGCGCAGCTTTTGTAGCATGAGCTACACTACGCGGGCTGGAAGGAGTTTTGCGCGGCCTCTGCGCCGACCAAGCTGAGCATGCGCGAGAGCCATGCTACATCACAGGGGCACTGCTGCAGCCGCCGCCGCCGCAACCCCAGCGGAGGAAAAGCATTGATTGATTGAAAAACTTCTATTCAAGTGCAGAAAAGGCGATGAGGAGTTGATCATGGGTGGCTTCCTCTGTTCAGGATGCCAAGGAAAGTTGCTGTGGCGCTGGCCTGGCAAATCAGTCCTCGCTGAACCGCCAGGTCGGAGCTGAACAGTTTTCCTGCTCGTCCTCAGGGATGAATGTTGTGATGTGCGGGGCTTTGTGTCCCTTTGATCCCGCGGTGACATGGTAAGTAGTAGGGGTGTCATCACACCACGGACACAAGTTTTAATACTCGGTAGGGAAAATGCGGTATAGGCGATGTAAGTAGTGTATGTACGTGTTGGTCTGGAGGCTGCGCCAGTCTATAGCCTCCTCGGCATTAAGTAGGCGGTGTGGTGAAGTTTCTGCGCTGCAGTCGCAGTGTAGTGAGCCTTTCGCCAAACGTGGGAGTTCGGGGGAGAATGAGAGAGACCCTGCCGCTCGGTTGGTGTGTCCTCGAGTTAACCTGTCTGCTACTTCGTTTCCCTCAAGTTCCATGGGCTCTGGAGCCCAGGTGAATCGGTGTTTAGGGGGATTGCTTGTTGGTAATTGCTGGTGATAGACGGTGTGCAATGCGGGACGAAATGCGGCCGGCGAGGAAAAGGCGGGAGGCTTCTTGTGAGTCGATAAGAATTGTAGTGCTCCGGTGTGTAGAGTCCGTGTGAGCGATGGCGAAGGCGACTGCCGCCGCCTCTGCGATTACCGGGTTGACATGCTGGATACTGATGCTGTTAAGTTCCTGGGGTGGCATTAGTGATTATGGCCACCGCGTGTCTGGATTGCAGGTACATGGAGGCGTCTGTGTAAATGACATCTTTAGTGTGCCGAAGGGTTTGTCGCAAGGTGTCAATTCTAGCCTGTCTCCTGCCATCGTGATGCCGGCCAGCGTGTTCCTGGGAAGGGGGGCCATGTGTAAGCATTCAGATTGTTTTTGGGATGTCCGTGGTGTCTATCTTGGTGACGTCCGCCGGGCTGCCTATGCACTGCAGTATATACCTGCCCGCACTGGTAGTGAAGAGACGTTCTTTCTGTGAGGTGAGGGTGGCTTCTTGAATTTCGCAAAAGGTGTTGATTAGGCCTAGTGCAAGGAGTTTGTCCGTGCTGGTAGATAGCGGGAAACTAAGGGCCTGTTTTTACGCTGTTCGAATGATGACGTCGGCCCGTTTTTTCCACGCCAGGGAGAGGCAGGTACGGACAGCATACGCAAGGCGAGTGATCAGTGCACGCACTAGGCGTATGGTGTCTTCCTCCCTGATCCCTTTCTTATTCTGACGCACTTTATCATCCGTGCGATTTGCTGGGACAGGGTCTTTAGTCGAAGTAGGGTGTGGGTAGCTTTCCTGTCGCTTTGAAGCCAAATACCCAGTATGCGACATAGCTCCAATTCATTGATGACAGTGCCATTTAGTCGGACTTCAATTGGACCCGGTGAAGTGTAGGCACGGCCGGGCATACGGATGATTTAGGATTTCTCCGGCGAGCATTGTAGGTTGCAGAGCGCTGATTGTGTTTACACACTGGAGGCTACCCGTTGTATAGTTTGTTCATTAGTGGCCAGAGATCCCATGGTTGTCCAGATCGTAATATCGTCGGCGTAGATAGTGCAGCCTATATCTAGAATGTCTTGGAGAGCGCTTGCAATAGGCAGCATTGGAATGTTGCAAAGTAAAGGGGAGATGATAGAGCCCTGCAGGGTGTCGTGATTTGGGAGCGTTTCCGTGTCAGTTCGCACTTCCCCGATTCCAATGGGGGCTGTGTGATTTGTAAGGTAAGTCTTGAAGTACCAACCTTAAAGTGCGCTCGCCACAATTCATCGGTTGAGTTCAGATAGGATGGTTTCGTGGGGGTCGTTGTCAGAAGCTCCTTTGAGATTAGTGCCATTATGCAGTGTTCGCTCCCTCTGGAAATGTGTTGTAGCACTTCTTCCTTGATGAGATGGAAGACATCTTTGAAGCAGAGTCCTTTCCGGAAACCGATCATGGTGGATAGCAGGATAGGATGCTTTGGTCTTCTATAACGTTTTGCAGTCTGGTGGGGACTACGTGTTCGTAAAGTCTGCCTAGGCATGATTTTAAAGATATTGGTCTTAGTGCTTCTAGGTTGGATGTTTTACCTGGCTCAGGAATCGCATAATTTCAGAATGTTTCCAGTCAGGTGGGATGTCTCCCATGGGCTACATTTCCTGGTTGATATTAGTAGCAAGTGCCTTATATTGGCAAGTGTTGAAGTTTGTAATCATTCCATTGGTGATTCCATCCGCCCCGGCCGCAGTGTTGCGGATGGATGAGGTTGAAGTTCTTGTGTGTGGGGGGATTAGGGAAAGTGAAAAATTGGGGGCACATTGCGGATGGATGAGAGGGCTGCGGCCTATACCGGTGAAGGAAAAGGAGAAAGGGTGTGTCGAGCGAGAGAGAGGGAAAGGGAGAGCAACCATGCCAATGACAGTATAGCTAAGAAGGCAGAGGAAAAATAAGAGAAAGGGGGTGTGTCGAGCGAGAGAAGGGGAAAGGGAGAGCAACTGTGCCCATAACATACTTGTTCGGCGTTCGTAGCTAGGCAGTTGTAGACCAGTGTTTGCAAACCACCGGCGTTCGCACACCAGCGTTTGTAGCATAGATGAAAGAAGGGGATGAATGTTCTCGCGTTCGACTCTTAAAGCGTAGCTTGTTGTTATGGCTGTAGGAAGAAGGAAAAGAAAATGCACGGGCCTGTTACTAGCTCTGTAGCTGATCCACCTCAGCTGCCTCGGGCGGACAGAAGAGAGAAAGTAGAGAAGAAAAAGAGGGAGAGAAAGACGCGCGCCGTAACAGTCGTCGTCGTCCTCCACCTAAGCGGTGGCGGGTGCAATGACGGCCTACAACGGGTAAAAATGTGATGATAGGCTAGCCCCCACAGCAAGCGGCGTTGACCTACCAGTCCCAGCCCCGTAGGGCAAAAAAAAGCCACCCTTCACCACCTCTTCCAAAGCGTAGCTTAAATGTTTTACCGATACCAGCTAGAAGATGAAGAGGGTGTTGGTTCTAGCGGAGTGTGTCAAGCGAGAAAGAGATAGAGAAAGGAAGCGTAACCGTGCCCATAAGAGTGGTTCGGCTTTCCTAGCTCTTTGATCGGAGACTGGCGTTCGTAAACCACTGGTGTTCGCTGACCGGCGCTCGCACATCGGCGTTTGTAGCCTTGGATGAAAGAAGGGGAAGAAAGCTGTCGCGTTCCACTCTTGAAGACGTAGCTTAAGCATTCTACCGAGGTGTGTCGAGCGAGAGAGAAAGAGACAAAGGGAGAACAACCGTGCCCATGACACAGTAGTTCGGCGTTCCTAGCTCGTAGTTTGTAGACCGGCGTTCGTGAAACCACCGGTGTTCGCTGACCGGCGCTCGCACACCGGCGTTTGTAGCCTTGGATGAAAGAAGGGGAAGAAAGCTGTCGCGTTTTCCACTTTTGGAGACGTACCTTAAGCTTTTTACCGGGGTGTGTCGAGCGAGAGAGAGACAAAGGAAGAGCAACTGTGCCCATGACAGAGTAGTTCGGCGTTCCTAGGTCGTAGTTCGTAGACCGGCGTTCGTAAACCACCGGTGTTCGCTGACCGGCGCTCACACACCGGCGTTTGTCGCACAACTGGCGCGCTGCGCGCTACTACGCATGCGCGAGGAGATTGCACCGTGCGTATAAATGCGGAGAGGTACGGTGTCGATGCCCCGTTTTCTCCATGGAGGGTAAGGAGAGTAGAGGGTAAGGAGCTAGTCAACGCAGGAGACTAGAAAATCTTCGGACCCGGAGGTTGTCGCGTGGCAGTTGGCCTTTGAGCATAGAAAAAATGAACGGAAGAGTGAGCGTGATAGACAATAGCTTCACAATACTGTGTTGGGCACATAGAGACGGCGGCGTGTTACTACTCAGACCACCGAACCGTCTTTGTGGCCATAGAGAAACAGCCAGACATTGAACCGATGGAACAAGATGTGATTTAAAATAAATGTTGTGTGCATCGTATACAGTGCTGTCTGTCTTGTGAAGCCGAGATGGTAGTGATAAGCCTTGACAAGCCAAAAAAAAGCCGATATAAGCTAAGATAAACCAAGGAAAAGCTAGGACAAGCCAAGATAAACCAAGTTCACGCTACGTATAGCGAGAGCTACATTACCTGCAGTCTAGTCGTTTCGCTGTGGCTACCACTTTGTTAGCTGTGCGCATGAGCAAGAAGCCGAGTGACGTCAGAGCCGAGCAGCTGGTGCGCCGCGTCGACCGGGGAGCAGATGCCGCTTGCCTCCGACCGAGGACTTTCGCGGTCTACTGCGCATGCGCGCGTCACCAGGGAACTGTAGTTTAGTGTTAGCGTAATAGCGGTGCTAACGGAAATAAATTTAGCGGGCCGCAAAGTGAGTGAGTGAGTGAATCAAGTTTATTGTCCGACAGAAAAGGCTCTTTGCTACCCCAGGTCCGCCCCTATAGAGGAGGGGCGCCTTGGGGCAGGTGAGAATCCGCTTCAGATGCTAGCCAAAATCCCTTGGATCTCGGCGGCCTCTTCATCCAGTCGAACCGCTAGTAGCTGGTGTTCCGGGGTTGGGCTTTCCAGCAAAGGCTCCCGCGCTTCTCTACAATCAATTTTGTTTGTCCTGCCTGGGGAATGCAAACACTTCCATATTATATGGTTCAGGGTGCCCCTCTGGCCGCAAATCCTGCAGCTCGATCATCTTCAAAATCTGGGAATATTTATTTAAGACCAAATTTGGATAAACATTTGCTTGCAGACGCTTCCATGCCGTCATCTGTTTTCCATCTAGTCTTGTCTGGAGGGTGTAGTTTCAAATGCTGCCTTCTATAATACTACGTCACATCATAATACGCTGTCATAATACTCCCTTCTCTGTTGTAGCCTTCCTCAGCTTGATCATTCCGACCTGCTCGACAGTAGAGATCTCGAGCCAAGGTTGTGAGCAACCTCGTTGCCACTAACAGATTCGTGCGCTGGGGTCCAAATCAGGTTGTCCTATCTAATTCTTTTTCTCTTAGAATTTTTTAGTGCCATGGGAGATATCCTCCCACGACTAAATATTGAATTGCAGTGTTACTGTCGCTCAACACATACGTGGCCTTTGTGCCGATGCAAGCAAGAGCTATTGCAACCTCCTCTACCGCATCAGTATCATCACTCTTAATTGATAGTGCCGAGATCGAGCACCCTCCCCTGTCAACTACTACCGCTAAGGTGCCTTCCCCCCCTTTTCCACCCGCCGCATCTACAAATGCGACCTGTTCCCTCGGCTTCCTTGAATATATGCGTTCCAGAGCCTCAGCCCCTTTCTGCCTTCTTTCTTTAATGTATTCCTGGTGCATGTTTCTCGGCAATGGGGGACTCGAATACACTCTCGCGCCTTCCGATGGTGGCCTGCATGCCCCTTCCCCTAACCGGATTCAGCCCGCCATTCCAAAATATCCCCTAGAGTGAGCTATGCGGCACCTTACAAGACGCTCAATGGTATAGTTGAAGAATGCCTGCAGAATGTGCAGTTCGAGGCCAAGCGCTGCGCTGGGAGGGCACGCCCTCTGCTTTGAAAACAGACGTGTGAAACGTTAGAAGCAGACGAACGTCTGTGGCGCCTGTGGAAGCAGAATGGCGCCTGTAGAGGCAGACGTTTGTCTGCTCCACAGGCGCCACAGACGTTCATCTGCTTCTAAACGTTTCGCTTCCAGGGGCCAGTTTCGTTTTGCTCACAACTTTAGAGTGAGGTTGTCTCGGCTCGCTGCTGCTTAACCTACGCCTTGTGTAATTTCGGTGGACACTTTGCTTACCAAGCGGCGCTGGCAAGCGCTTTTAATTTTAGTGCGCGCCCACACCTCGTGCAAAAAGTTTATTTGCCGTTTGATAAATGCTATACTAAGTATGAACTCGCTCCGAGGATGAGTCTTTTGTGGCACGTGAGACATTTACCGCCTCAATCAAATCTGCCAAAGTATTATGCATTCCCATAGCCAACAATCTCTCTGTGGATGCCGTAATAGGCAGCCCCAAGGCCCTCTTGGTAAACTTTCTCATAAGCGCATCAATTTTGCTCCTTTCTGCCGCCTTTAACACTGCAGCACTTTTTGCAAAAGTTGGAGTTTCAGCAGAAAGCCATAGTATTTCATGCTGCGAACTCGAATATCAGATTGAAATTAGCCAGAAGAAAGTAGAGACAGCCTTTTTTGAGCAGAAATACGCAGCCCGCGCGACGGGGCTCACCGCGAGTCGCGCCGCCGCCCGTGATTGGCCAAGACGTTGCGTGACGACATTCTGAGGACCGGGGAAGCTGCCGATGCGGCTCCTTCGCTGCGCTGTGTTGATCGTAGCTCTCTGCGGCTTTGTGAATGTCATTATGGCATGCCATTTCCACACGAACGACCATCGGGATTTTTACCGCATGTATCCGTACCAGATACGCCCATAAACGATGCAGCACTTCCGTTGTGGGGAGCGTAGATTTGGCATGAAAACTTGTTTTGGTTATAGTGAAGCATTTTCAAAAGTAGTGTGTTTCATTATTAGCAGAAACTACATGGCCCGCAGCGAAACATCGTCTCGCATATTCCTGGGAAGGAAGGGCAGGGAACAATGCCGTAGCCGACTAACTCCGTCCAGGCCTCTCGCCCCTCCGAAAGGTCATTGTGAAAAATGAACCCAAAGCTTGGTGTACCAAATCCTGCTTTGAATGCCAGTCGTGGTACCTAGGGGAAACCAAGAATTTTATAGAAAGGGTGAAGCAGTACACAGCTGCCACCAGACAAATGAACAATAAGCGAAGCGCGGTTGCGGAGCTCTGCAATGCATACCAGGCATTGACGGGGCCATTGTGCTGTAGACAGTCAAATGCGCGCAGAATGCTGCTTGAGTCATACGACATTTAGCAGATGTTGAAAGCCTTTCCTTTTTATCGTACTGTCACAATACACCTTTAGTGAATTGACGGCTGACGTATGTTGAAAGCCAAGCTCCTGCGCACCCACATCGTCATGAGAAAACCGTGTTCCGAAATGTTTATTTTGTCGTTTTCATTTCCAATTTAATGTGCATCCCCAAACAAGACAGGACTATGTAAAATGACGAGGCAGCAACGGGTGCAAAATCGCAATGCCATGTATGAACAACTTCGATGATTGATTGCTTGGACGCACCGAAGGAAACCTCGCTTTTTGCACGCCTTACCTGAATGCGCCTATACCCAGCTGAGCGGTACACTCCATATCTTCAAATAATGCTCCCGTAAGCAGTTGAGGACAACAGCCAATTAAGGAACACAAGAGCTCTGTATAAGACAATCAAAGATATCAAAGGAAGCTTCTGTGCTAAGCTGTGCGTGATAAAGGACAAACGAGGCAAGGACCTTATTGAAGCCTCAGAGATAAAGAAGAGGTGGCAGGAATACACAGAAGAACTTTACAAGAAGGACCAGAATGTGCAAACCCAACATAAGACAGTTGTGATTACTGATCTCGAGCCGGGCATCCTGAAGAGTGAAGTTGAATGGGCCTTAGCCAGCCTTGCTAAGAACAAAGCTAGCGGAATTGATGGCATTCCAGCTGAGGTGCTTCAAAACCTCAACCATGACGCTGTTAGCATTCTGCATACATTATGTCAGAAGATTTGGACAACCCTGCAGTGGCCACAGGATTGGAGGAGGTCAGTTTACATCCCCATTCCAAAGAAAGGCAGTGCCAAAGATTGTTTCAACTACCGCACGATCGCGCTTATTTCGCATGCTAGCAAGGTGATGTTGAAAATCCTCCAAGGTAGGCTGCAGCAGTATGTGGACCGGGAGCTTCCGGACGTGTAAGCTGGGTTTCGCAAGGGCAGAGGAACTAGAGACCAAATTGCCAACCTTCGCTGGATCATGGAAAAAGCAAGAGAGTTCCAGAAACCCATCTACTTCTGCTTTATTGATTATGCGAAAGCGTTTGACTGCGTAGATCACAGCAGATTGTGGCAAGCTCTCCAAGAGATGGGAATTCCAATTCACCTCATCTGTCTCCTCAGAAACCTGTATGAAGGGCAAGAGGCCACAGTCAAAACTGGGCATGGTCTTACTGATTGGTTTCCGATCGAGAAAGGAGTGAGGCAAAGCTGCATACTGTCGCCCTGCCTATTTAACCTATATGCAGAATGCATCATGAGGAAGGCAGGTCTGGACGAGTCTCCAGCTGGAGTGAAGATTGCTGGAAAACGTATCAACAACCTTAGATATGCGGATGATACCACTTTAGTGGCAGAAAGTGAAGTGGAACTCAAGAGACTTCTGATGCGCGTACAAGAATAGAGTGAGAAGTTTGGGCTTAAACTGAACATTAAAAAGACAAAGATCATGGCGTCTTGCCCTATCAAGTCCTGGAGCATCAATGGACAAGAAGTGGAAGCTGTGACAGATTTTCTCTTCTTGGGCTCCAAGATTACCTCGGAAGGAGACTGCAGCCATGAAATTAGGAGACGCCTGCTTCTGAGAAAGAGAGCAATGGTTAGCCTTGACCGCCTAGTAAAGAGCAGAGACATTAGTCTGCCAACCAAGATCCGTATAACTCGTGCTATGGTCTTTGCAGTTGTGATGTATGGATGCGAGAGTGGGACTGTGAAAAAGGCTGACCGCCAAAGAATTGACGCGTTTGAATTGTGGTGCTGGCGAAGACTCTTGAGAATTCCTTGGACTGCCAGAAGATCAAATCAGTCGATATTGTCGACCATAAACCCTGACTGCTCTTTGGAGGGTCAAATTCTAAAGTTAAAGCTCAGCTACTTTGGTCATCTGATGAGAAGAGAGGAGTCGCTGGAGAAAGATTTGATGTTGGGAAAGGTTGAGGGTCGCCGGAGAAGGGGTAGGCAGCGAACGCGATGGTTAGATGGCATCCTCGAGGCACTGCAGATGAAGTTATGTGGTGTTAGGAAGATAGTGAGATACCGGAAAGCATGGCGTGACATGGTCCATAGGGTCACGAAGAGTCGGACACGACTGAACGACTGAACTGAAGGGTTCCACGAACATATCAGGCACGTACCGTGTTGGAAAAGATCTCCCAGTCTTCAGAAACTAGCTTCGACACAGCAGTGGGTTCTTTTTAATCATCTGCTATTTCGCAAAAAATCATCAGCGCGTGCTACTGATGAGTTGTCCATGCTTAGCACTGAAGCCGCTGGGCGAAGCTTTTGCGCAAAAACAAAAAAAAACTAGACACACGATTAGAGCCATGCGCCCATGCTGTCTGACCATCCCATAACAAAATTGCAGTCCATGAACGAATGGCAGATGACTGTCCCGACTGTTTTGTACAAGGAAACAGAACGAACCGCGTCATGGTTCAGTCATGCCTTTTTGTCAAAGCCCTATATAAATCGCATTAGGAACAAACTGCATGTTCACAGTTACGACAATGCTTCGAGTAGAATGTTTCCTTTAGTCGGCTTGAATTTATCTTTCTTCTCAGCAACGCCGCATTGCGCTGCGAGCTTTTAATACAATGGTAGATTACATCGTCGCGTCCACAGCTGTTCGTGCATCCGAACACATGCAGAGTTGTGTTGTATCAGGTGCACAACACTAAGTTGACGTGTTTTGTACGTCCGCAACGCACGCAAAATGAGGAACAGCTCACGTCGAAAACCCCCTCCGTTGGCTCTGAATGCCTCCGGCTAATCACGCTGACGTCACGACAGACGGAAAAGCGAGGTTTCTCCCTCCGCTTTCCTCCTCTGTAGCAGTCGCACGGGGCGCGGAAAATTTGAACTCGCGCTTTCAGTCGACGATTGCGCAGGTCTTTTATGCATAATCGAAAAAATTACTTCACAGACGTGATCAACAAATAATCTACTTCAAAAGCCTATAGTATTGGTACATTTGAAAACCGCTGCGGGGTCCCTTTAACGATATCTGTCGATGTTGACGTCAAGGTTGGATTAACAGTGATGAGGGCCCGGTTCAATAAAAGTTAGGAGGGCCCCTATAGCCCCGTCCCTACACACACACACACACACCACAATATCCGCCTCATGTTGGTATGTTGGAGACTTGACGCGTTTTAGAATTTCCTGCAGAGAACACAAGCTGTTTAATCGAAGAATCTGCGGACTGTTTATTACCATCGTCTGATCATAAACTTTCCCGTCGAGTACACAAACACACCGGTGTTTAGACTGAGCTTTTCTAGAAAATCGCAGGGCACACAACGTCGTCCCTCAAAAATCATAACGCGAATTCATGAAAAATAAATTTCTTGAGTGGTTATTTTCTTGAATAATTTGATAGCACAGGACGACTGGCTGTGTGTGAGAACACATGAAGTAAAGATAGGTCTTCTTCATAAGTTGTTGGCAATTTCTTAGCGTAAATACACTGCCAATCATCCAAGTTGTGTGAATTCATCTAGCAAGACAAACTAAGGCTCGCCTAAGGCAGTGGTTCTACAGAAACGGCGATATTATGCTCTATATGCTAACTTAAATTACAGCAAATGTTTATTATACCAAAATCTGTCATAATGCAGGGCTCTAAATCTTCGAAATTGTGGCGCCGGTAGAAATTGACTTGGCTACTGCACTGGCACAAAATTAAAGCTTTAACACTCTGAAATAATCAGTAATGTAAGTTTACATTGTATTCAGATTCAACACATTCAAGAAAACAATGTGACCCACCGCTCGAACAAATGTCTTTATTCCAGCCACAATCTGGAACGCTGCACGTGATCTTGCTAACACCGGTGAATGATGACGATACTGCGTATGTACAGGTGAAAGAGGTGAAAGTTCTGGCACCGCGCTCCCACAAATCCCCCCGGCGAGGAAGCGGCCACCCTGGTCGCTGTTTAGATGGAAGCGGGTCGGCGGGTGTACGGCTTCATGCGCGAAACATGAACAACTTCTGAGCGCCGACGCCGATCGGCGACGGTATGCGATGGGACAATGCGGTAGTTACCGGGAGTTGTTTGCTGGAGCACGGTGTAAGGTTATAACAAAACCGAACTGCGCAGAGGCAACGGGACAAGAAGGCACGAATACACACACGCTGCGCTTTGTGTGTGTGTATTCGTGCCTTTTGTCACGTTGCCTTCGCGCAGTTCTGTTTTGTTATAACCATGAACCGACTAGCCCAACATCACGTCTTACTTGTCGGTGTAAGGACCGATTTAGCGATGGAGGAACTTCTCGCACAATCCAGGCGTGCGGATCGGCGTCGAAAGTAGCTCTTAATCACCGGTTGAGGAGGAGGCAGTGCGGTGGTGCTGGTCATAGCAGTGCTTCTGTTCTTTGAGCAGGAGCAGAGAAGGTGGTGTCGAATAGAGTTGTTGGTTGGCGGCCATAAACTAAGAATGGGCTGTAGCCAGCGTTGCGTTGAATAGCGGAATTATAGGCATAGGTAACGAAAGGCAAAATGGTGTCCCAGTTCTTGTGGTCAGGACTGATATACATGGATGTCACGTCGGACAAGGTGCGGTGAAAGCGTTCGTTGAGGCCATTGGTCTGAGGATGATAATAGATGTCTTGTGGACAGTATTGGCAGCGTGAAGTATTTCCGCCAGGACTTGGGAAAGAAATGTCTTCCCACGGTCGCTAATCAAGATATAGACTCGCAGGAAAAACTCGGCAACTTCAGAAGCGGCACCGGAGCAAAGAGGGGCTGTTTCAGCGTAGCGCGTCAGATGGTCAATGGCGGTTACAACCCATCGATGACCGGCGGCCGTGAGAGGTAGGGGGCCGAATAAGTCAATGGCGACATAATCGAAAGGCACGGATGGGCAAGGAAGAGGATGCAGGGGGCCGGCAGGAAGAGATGTTGACTGCTTACGATGTTGGCAAGGCGCACATATGTAATTTGGCGACGCTGGTAGAAAGCTGGGGCCAAAAATAGCGGCTTTTTATACGGTCGTACGTCTTGTGGTGTCCTAAATGACCGGAAGTGGCATCGTCATGATAAGCCTCCAACACTCGATGATGGAGAGAGCGAGGAACAATGGGAACCCACCGGTGACCAGTCGTGTGGTGTACCGAGCGGTAAAGCGTTCCGTGTTGAATCCAGAAAAGGCGGAGCTGACAACGCAGGCGACTGTTGGGAGCCGGCGATTGACCGCGGAGGCGAGCAATCATTGTGCTGCAGTAAGAATCAGCTGGCTGCAATGTCGGGAAGTAAGTGCTTAGGTCCAGCGGAGAGACCTTGATGGGTGCAACATCTAGACGATTATCACCAGAAGGCTGACGTTAGGGGCAGAGTGTAGTGGCCGCATAGGAGTTGGTTGGAGTAGAAGACACCTGGCAACGTGAGAGGGCGTCAGCATCGAGGTGTTCTTTGCCGTATTTGTACGTGATGGTGAAGGTATACTCTGTAAACAATGTAGCACCCAATGGCCGAGCCGACCTGATAAGTTATTTAACGACGATAGCCAACACAGCGCATGATGGTCGGTGACGATTGTGAAGTGGCGGCCATACAAATAGGGTCGAAATGTTTGGACGGACCAAACAATGGCAAGGCATTATTGTTCCGTAATTCTGTAATTGCGGTCAGCTGCTGTGAGAGAATGGCTAGCATATGCCACAACCTGCTCTTTCGACGGAGCATTGCGTTGCAAAAGAATGGCACCGATGCCTTGTCCACTGGCATCAGTGTGAAGAATGGTGGGCGCTGTCTCACGAAAATGTCTAAGCACAGGAGTTGAAGTGAGTGCTCGCTTAAGGGATTGGAAGGCCTTTTCACATTCATTGGACAATAAGAAAAACGCGTCAGACCTCAGGAAGTTGTGTTAAGGGGCCGTAATAGAAGCGAAGTTTCGGATAAAACGTCGAAAGTACGATGCCAACCCGAGGAAGCTGCGCAGTTCTTTCTGACGTTTGGGCTGAGGGAAACTATTTACAGCTGCAATTTTGTCGGGATCGGGCTGTATGCCCGCCTTGCTAACGACATGATCGAGGCCTTTGCTTGTTTTGCTGGCGAAGTGGCATTTTTTGGTGTTTAGCTGGAGACCGGCTCGTGCCAGACATGTGAGAACGTCTGTAAGACGGTGCAAGTGCTGGGCGAAGTCCGACGAAAAGATGATAATATCGTCTTGATAACACAAGCACGTCTTCCATTTCATTCCTCGAAGCACTGTCTCAGTCATGTGCTCGAAGGTGGCTGGAGCATTACATAAACCGAAAGGCATCACATTAAATTCATAAAGACCATCGGGAGTAGCAAATGCAGTCTTTTCGTTGTCGGATTCATGCATGGAAATTTGCCAATATCCCGAGCGCAAGTCGAGACTTGAGAAATACTCTGCTCCCTGAAGGCAGTCCAGTGCGTCATCGATGCGTGGTAGCGGGTAAACATCTTTGTGGGCTATCTTATTAAGGGCCTGGTAATCCACGCAGAACCATACAGAACCATATTTTTTTCCTGATGAGAACAACAGGAGAGGACCAGGGACTGCTCGATGACTGGATGAGGTTTCGCGCGAGCATGTCGGCAACTTGGTCCTCAGTGATTTTGTGTTCTCATGAGGAAACGTGATATTGGCAGCGACGAACAATGGTTGATCCCTCAGTCTCTATGCGGTAGGATGTGAAACATGTTTGGCCTAAATTTGACATACAAAAATCAAGAGTGTGTTTCAAAAGGACTGCGAGCACTGCCGCCGACTCTTCAGAAGTTAGGTCAGTGCTGATGGTTGCCGCGAGTGCCCAGGAAGGTCGCTGAGGTAGAACATCAGACGAATGAGAAGCATAGGAAAGCGTTGCGAGGGGAACAGGATCTCCTTCAAAAAGAAAGCCGGCAGTTCCTCCTTTCAGTAACAATGAAGGCTGGGTACGAGTGTTCAGCACCGGGATAACCGCGCAACAGCAGTTGAAACAAGTGACGCAGGAGGCCAGCGCTATGCCGTCGGAGGTCCACCGTGGTGCTAGCATTACTAAAGCATCGCCGTCAAGTGTATAATCTAGGTTAACAATGATGAGGTGCTCACGGTCAGGGCTCAAAACGTAGTCAAGGGCAGCGAGCACACGTAGTGGGGAGGAGGCAGATTCTGGTTCGAACTCGGTGTCCGCATTGGGAATGAGGCGGTCACGGCAGGAGATAAGGGCAGACGCCGACGGTAAAAAGTCCCAGACTAAAATTAGTTCATGAACGCATGACGGAATCGCCACAAACTCAATATGATGCCATCGATCATCATCATCATATGATGCCATCGATATGATCATCGATGAGAACACGCGCAGTGCATTGCCCTATGGGAGGGATGGTAGTACCGTTGGCTCCACGCAGAGGGGGACCGATGCATGGAGTTATTACTTTGCGGAGACGATAACACAAGTTACTATTAAGGACGGAATAAGCGGCGCCCGTATCGATGAGGTCTTCACCGTATACACCTTCGATTACTACTTTTAGCATGTTACACGAGTGTCCAGGAGGAATTCCAGTTCATTTGAGAAGCAGCTTTCCCTGCTTCACAAGTGGGGGACGGGCGGCGTAAAGGCGATGGGAAGCGGCGTCGGGTAGAACGAGGGGGTCATGTAATTATCCTGGGAATCCTGCGGCGAAGGAGAACGACGGAAGAAATCGGAGAATGAATACGTAGAAGCTTCAGGCTGGCGCAGGCGGGCATTCTCTAATGGAGCATAACCACGCTGTTCGTCTTGCTGGCGCCGGCGACAAACGCGGGAGATGTGACCGCGGATTCTGCAGTAATAGCATACTGGGCGGGAAGGACGCCAGGATTGTCGATAATGGGGGCGGTTGTGAGCATGGGGCTACTGGAGCCACATAAGGAGCAGGATAAGGAGAATGGACTGGGGCAGGTGGCTTCGAAGCCATTTCAGCACACGTGGGGAAGCGGCAGGCGGTGGTCGTCGTGGCTGGTGCCACGGCGCAGGTGAAGGCGGCCAGTTCGTTCTTGACGACGCTGCGCATATCTGAAGTAGCTGGCGGGAAGTTCGAGCTTCCAGGAACTAAGCTTGCTTGATTGGCGAGCTCTTCTCGAATAATGGCACGCAGAATGGTGCGCAGGTTGCCATCAACAAGAACGCCGTCATTGATGTTCTCTTGCTGCAGGCGGCACGACTGAAGTTCGTCTAGGCATAGGCAGGTAGGGGTTTCCGCAGTTGCTGGGTGAATGTTGACCAATCAGGGATGTGGTCCACGTGATTGAGAAACCACGTTTTTGCGACGCCAGTCAAGTAAAAGACAACGTTCAGTAGCTTGTGAAAGTCATTCCAGCGGTTGAACGAACTCACTCTGGTGTAATTATCAAGCCAGTCTTCGACATCGTCGCCGCGGAGGCCGGCAAAAGAGCTAGGGATCACGCTGCCGGCTTGCAGTGGTTTTCCAAGTAGGGGTAGCCACAACAGCAGGAGAATATGCCGGGAGCAGGCGGGTTCCGTTGCCCTCGTTCATACCGAAGTGGTGTGAGGGCAATCGAAGGCCGGAACGGAGCTTCAGGGAGAACAGTAGACAGGTCGAAAGCGAGAGGCTTGGGATAATAAGGGCGCCTCCACCACTTGTGAGCCACCGCTCAAACAAACGTCTTTATTCCAGCCACAATCTAGAACGCTGCGCGTGATCTTGCGAACACCGGTGAATGATGACGATGCTGCGTATGTACAGGTGAAAGAGGTGAAAGTTCTGGCACCGCGCTCACAATATTCAAATTTTGCACACAATTTCCACAATAATAACAGAAGGAAGCGTTTTTGCACGTATCACACACCTTTTCTATTTTCAGTTTACAGAATAAGTTTGCATTTTACAAGATAGCGTATGCAGCTCGTTCCATCGAGCAGCCGCCGCCGCCGTAGACGGCGGTCGGAAAGAATAGGGTGGGCACTCGAAATGGGGTAGACACTTAAGCTCCGCCTTTAAGTGCACTTTCCTTTAATAATTTTCGCCTCTAACGGGAATCGAACCACTATCCCCCCGATCACCAGCTGAGAGAACCGCAAGTCCAGGACGGGCTCATGAGAACTAGATAGTAACTCTCCTTAGCGTAATGATGAAAGAAGCGATAAAAAGGACGCTGCAGTTAGTTATAGTGATAATGCATTAATACCGTTTCTTGGGCTAGTTGGTTCATATTTGTACTGTGAAAAACTGCGCCGAAATAAACACACCACAAGAAAGAAGACGGGACAAAGGCGCTTTGTCCCGCCTTTGTCCCGTCTTCTTTCTTGTGGTGTGTTTATTTCGGTGCAGTTTTTCACAGTACAAATATAGTGATAATGATGACAGCATAGCGATGACAATGACGCTGTAGCTTGTGATAACGATGATAGTAGCAATGAGAGTGGTGGTGCATTTAGTTAATGACGATAATGAGGATTGTACCGATGACAGCCTCGCCGCAGTGGTACAGCGATTAGGGCGCTTGACTACTGCGCCTAAAGATACGGGATGAAATCGCGACCGCGGAGGCCGCTTTTCGGTGGAGGCGAAAGTCAAGGCGCCCGTGTGCTGTGCGATGTCAGTGCACGCTAAAGAGCCCCACGTGGCCGAAATTTCTGGAGTTCTCCACTACTGCGTTTCTCATAGCCTGAGTCGCTTTGGGATGTTAAACCCCACAAACCAAACAAAACAGCACCGATGACAATGACGACGCAGTTAATAAAAACGTCCTGTAAAGTGTATTTCGCCATTTCCGCTCTTAAGAAGACTTAAGCTCTGTCACGTGTATTTGTGAAGCAAGTGAATAGAGGTATTTACGGTAATATAAGCGTTTCGAACCTTCAGCTTGAAGAGTTTCTTGAAGACATCTTCAACGTCGACCCGCCTGATAACCTCGTCCCTCTGCTCACCGCAGCGACAAATACTGAGGCGTCTGTGAGCTTTGAGCAGTCATAATCTCTAACTAATAATGTATTGCTTTCGTCGTAGCTAGCACTGCTTACGGTCAGATTAATAACACGTGTACAATTGACCTCAACAGCAGCAATGACAGAGGTCACTTCGCTTACCTACTGGTACGAACTGGCTCCCAACTAAAAGCTAGCTAGAACCCATTTAATTTCACTTGACCACCAACTGGGACATGCTGACTTCCAGCTGGTAGGCATCTGGAAGCAGTTAGTGCCAGTTATTGATTTTTTGTCATCGATTTGGATGATGGTCGAATATTTACGAGAATCCCCCATGGTGGAGTAGATTTGTAATACGAGAGAATCATTACCAATCTACCCAAGCGAGTCTGTAGATTGGCGAAATATGAGGCTGGCTTTAAAACTAGGTAATTGAATGAGTAAAACTGCGCGAAAAAGGTGGGACGTAAGAAACGCACAGGCACAAACAAGGCGCTGACTTCCAACTAGTTTTATTCACGAAACAGCTGGCTTATATGGCCTCTTAACAAAACAAAAACACTATCTAGAAAAAAAAAAACGCTCGACGGTTACAACAGCACATTATAGCAGAATCAAAGCGACTGTGGAACCCGAACATGCCCTTTCAGATACTCTATCTCATGTCTTGATAGTGACACTGATGGTGAACTGGTGCAGTCGTCACCTTTTTTGGCAATTAGGAAGGCCTCGATGACCTCCCTTTCAGTTTTGTCCCCTGCCCTACCGAGGAAGGTGGTTCTATCCAGACTGGGGTCACATCCGCAGCTCTTGCAATGCAGAGGTAAATTGCTACCTGTGGCGGTGCGCATAGACCTATTGTGTTCAAGGGCCCGCTCATTGAAGCACCGGCCTGTGTGGCCGATGTATACCCGGCCGCAAGATAGAGGCATCTGGTAGATAACCCCGGAGGCACACCTGGTGAACTTGGTCTGATGGTTTATCCTGCACGTGCTGTGCTCCGTGTCTCTTCGTTCCTTTTCTCTTGAAATCAATGGGCAAACTTTTTTCACCTTTACAGGTGCCGAAAATACAACACGGATCCCATATCTGCCTGCAACATTTTTGCTATTATGAGATAGGCAGTGATAATAAGGCATGACAACTGTAGGAATCTTGTCTTTGCATCGTTCTTTCCTTTCAGTGTTTTTTAACTTCTGAAGAAGGCCTTCACATGAACTAAGAATTAAGTGCTGAGGGTAGCCCGAGGATTCGAGCCGCTGGGCTTGATTCCGGAAACTTGATGAAACGAAGTGAGCACATGACTTCTGAAGGGCGGGTAGACAACTATTCATGATGATGCTGCGTTTCACTAGTTTAGAATGAGCACTTGTAAAAGGAAAAAGGCCTTTGTTAGCGCGAGGACAATAAGACCAGCAAACATGAGCTTCGGAGAAATACAATTTAAGGTCAAGAAATTGGATCATGTTGTCCCTTGTCAATTCATGAGTGAAGTGTAATCTGGCATTTGTATTGGGTCATCCGTTGCTCCTGTTTTGTGCGATATTTTTATGGCATCTTTTCACAGGCGTCTGGAGCAAGAGCTTTTAAAGCATCCGGTGTTACATGTATTTCATTATGTTGACGACCATCTTGTGATCCTAGATTCCTCTTCTAACCTTGACCTCGACTGTGTAGTCGCTAACATTCTTGATTCCTTCTCCTCTGAGGGGCAAGGCTTACAGTTCACCCATGAATTGACAAGGGACAACATGATGCAATTTCTTGACCTTAAATTGTACTTCTCCGAAGCTCATGTTTGCTGGTCTTATTGTCCTCGCGCTAACAAAGGCCTTTTGCCTTTTACGAGTGCTCAATCTAAACTAGTGAAACGCAGCATCATGTTCGGGTCCCACAGTCGCCTTGATTCTGCTATAATGTGCTGTTGTAACCGTCGAGTGTTTTTTTCCTCGATAGTGTTTTTGTTTTGTTGAGAGGCTATATAAGCCAGCTGTTTCGTGAATAAAACTATTTGGAAGTCTGCGCCTTGTTTGGGCCTGTGTGTTTCTTACGTGCCGTCTTTTTCGCGCAGTTTTACTCATTGAATTAATATGAACCAACTAGCCCTTCAGAGTGTAAAACTAGGTATGCAGCTTTCATTCGACATTGCAATACATAAGCTCTAATTTTAATTGCAGAATTCCAGGAAGACGATTTGACTAATTTTTTTGACCCAACGTCTAAATCCGCCATTTTTCGAGCTCTCGGAGGTTTTCCTGAGAACAGAGGGCCCGGTTCAATTGAACCCTTTGAAGCCTGGACAATGCGGGCCTGGTTGACGTGGGAGGAGATCGAAGAAGAACTGCATCAAGGAGCGCGCGGTCGCTCGCTCGCTCGCGCTGACTTGTTTGAAGCCGACAATTTGGAAATATCTCTGCAAAGAAGAAGTTAGCCGGCTATATGCTATTTCTGCTCGAAGAATGATAAACTAGATATATCTGCTGTGGACTCTCAGTTGTTCAGATTGCAGTTCCGGGTCAAAAATAGGATTTTGAGCAACTTTACTACTGGCTTGCTGTGCCAGACACTTTCACCAGCGCCCAATGCGTTAAGGTCCCTGGCCGACAGGTGCTTTGTATTGCACTAAGACGGCTTGCGTATCCCAACAACTGGTGCGATTTGGAACCTATCTTTGGTCCGCATTCATCAGGGATGTACAACGTCACGGCTCAAACTATTAGCTGCATTGTTGTAAGTTTTCTGCACCTTCTTCGCAGCTGGCTGACGAAAGCAACAATCGCACTTGGCTAACAGAAGAATTTGTAGCAGTGAATAAGCTTTTTTTTACTGTAGTATACGCTTCGAATTGAAGCTAAACCACGTGAAAACCGGCTATGCGCGGACCATGATTGTATAACGGCAGCTTTTCCGATGCTCGAAACGGATTCAGGTTTCGCACTTCTCGTAGCTTTGCGATGTCATCATGGGTAGTGAAACGCGCATGCATATTTCCGTTACACCGTGATCCCGCTCTGGGGCTGGACATTTTGATTATTTCGCTTCTAGTCTGCTCTCTTCTGCTTAGAGGATTGATGGACGTATGCTACAAGAACCTCGCTTGCATGTCCCTTTGAAGTGAGGCTTTGAACATTTAAAGATGCAATACGAACTTCACAACCAGCTCAATACTTTCTCCTAAGTCATAATTATACAGTAGCCAAACTTAGTAGTAAAATATAGTAATGCCGAAACGAGGATGGAAACCAGTTCGCTGCATTAGCGGTTGCATCGTCGTAGGCGACCCCATTAGGCCTAGGAGCATCAAGATTACAGACTGAATCCTAACCACGAAGCTTTCCTGACACCCTTCACCCAGTCGTCGAATCATCATCATCATCATCATCATCATCATCATCATCATCAGCCTGATTATACCCACTGCAGGGCGAAGGCCTCTCCCATATCTCTCCACTTAACCCGGTTCTGTGCTAGCTGCATCCACCTGACCCCTGCGAACTTCTTAATCTCATCCGCCCACCTAACTTTCTGCCGCCCCCTGCTACGCTTTCCTTCCCTTGGAATCCAGTTTGTTACCCTCAGCGACCATCGGTTATCTTCTCTTCGCACTACATGTCCTGCCCATGTCCATTTCTTCTTCTTAATTTCCACTAGAATGTCGTTAACTTGAGTTATTTCTCTGACCCACTCTGCACGCTTTCTATCTCTTAATGTTACCCCTACCATTTTTCGTTCCATAGCCCTCTGGGTTGTCCTCAACTTAAGTAGAACTCTCTTGGTTAGCCTCCACGTTTCAGCCCCATAGGTGAGTACAGGCAAGATGCAACTGTTGTATACTTTCCTCTTGAGCGATACCGGTAAGCTGCTAGTCATAATCTGCGAGTGCTTGCCAAATGCGCTCCATCCCAATCTTATTCTTCTTGTTATTTCCTTTTCATGGTCCGGATCTGCGGTTACTACCTGTCCTAAGTAGATATATTCGCCTACTACTTCCAGTATTTCGCTACCTAATGTAAACTCCTGTTCCTTCCCGAGGCTGTTGAACATTACCTTAGTCTTCTGCATATTGATTTTCAAGCCTACCTTTCTACTTTTCCTGTCTAGGTCATCAATCATTATTTGCAGTTCATCTCCCGAGTTGCTTAGCAAGGCAATGTCATCAGCAAATCGCAGATTACTGAGGTATTCTCCATCTAGCCTTATCCCTAACTGCTCCCATTCCAAGTCTCTGAATACTTCCTCTAAACAAGCTGTGAATAGTACTGGGGAGATTGTGTCTCCTTGCCTAACACCTTTCTTTATGGGAATTTTGTTACTTTCTTTATGCAGAACTATGGTTGCTGTGCAGCCACTATATATATCTTCCAGCACTTTCACGTACGGCTCATCTACCCCCTGATTTCGCAATGCGTGCATCACCGCCGAGGTTTCAACTGAGTCAAATGCTTTTTCGTAATCAATGAATGCTATGTATAAGGGCTGGTTATATTCCGCGCATTTTTCTATCACCTGATTGATGGTATGGATATGATCGATAGTAGAGTACCGTTTCCGAAACCCTGCTTGATCCTTTGCTTGATTGCAGTCTAAGGTTGTGCTGATTCTATTAGCGATTACCTTAGTAAATACCTTATACGTAACAGACAGTAAGCTGATTGGTCTGTAATTTTTAAGGTCCTTAGAGTCCCCTTTCTTGTGAATGAGGATAATGTTTGCATTCTTCCATGCTTCCGGTACCGTCGACGACACCAGGCACTGCGTATACAGGGTGGCCAGTTTTTCTAGCACGATATCCCCCCCGTCCTTCAGCAAATCTGTAGTTATCTGATCCTCTCCAGCTGATTTCCCCCTTTTCATAGTTTCTAGTGCTTTCTTGACCTCGTCCTTCGTCACTGGTGGAACGTCTGACTGTTTTTCCCTACCGCCAATCTCATTACGGTCCTGACTACTTTGGCTGCTGTAGAGATCTGTATAGAACTCCTCGGCTACTTTGACTATCTTGTCCATATTAGTGATGACGTTGCCCGCCTTGTCCTTTATCGCATACATCTGGTTTTTGCCTATGCCCAATTTCTTCTTTACCGCTTTAAGGCTTCCCCCGTTCTTTACAGCATGCTCAATTTTCTCCATGTTATACTTCCTTATATCGGCCACCTTGCGCTTATTGATTAGCTTTGATATCTCGGCCAATTCGATCTGGTCTGTTGGATTGGAAGCTTTCATACTCTGCCGTTTCTTAATCAAATCTTTCGTCTCCTTAGACAGCTTACCGGTATCCTCTCTAACTATCCTACCGCCTACTTCTACCGCGCACTCAGTAATGATATCTCTGAAATTATTGTTCCTTGCCTCTAGGGTAATGTCGCCATCCTCAGTTAGAGCTGAATACCTATTCTGTAGCGAGATCCTGAACTCTTCTGCCCTCCCCCTCACCGCTAATTCGTTGATGGGTTTCTTTCTTACTAATCTATTGCGTTCCTTCTTTAGATTTAGGCTAATTCGGGACCTCACCATCCTGTGGTCACTACATCGAACTTTCCCGATTACCTCTACATCCTGCACAATGGCGGGGGTTGAACACATTATGAAGTCGATTTCATTTTTAGTCTCTCCGTTAGGACTTTTCCATGTCCATTTTCGGTTCTTCCGTTTGCTAAAGAAGGTATTCATGATTCGTAAGTTATTGCGCTCTGCAAACTCAACTAGTAACTCCCCCCTGCTATTCCTAGAGCCAATGCCATAGTCACCTACTGCCTTGCCTCCTGCCTGTTTTTTCCCTACCTTGGCATTGAAGTCGCCCATTAGTACAGTATACTGCGTCTTTACTTTTCGCATTGCCGATTCTACATCTTCATAGAAGCTTTCAACTGCCTGGTCATCATAACTACATGTAGGTGCATAGGCCTGTACAACCTTCAGTTTATACCGCTTATTAAGCCTAATTACGATGCCTGCAACCCTCTCATTAATACTATAGAATTCATGTATATTACCCGCTATATACTTATTGACAAGGAAACCTACTCCTAGTTGTCGCCTCTCTGGTAAACCTCGATAACACAGTACATGCCCATCCTTCAGTACAGTATATGCCTCATTCGGCCTCCTAACCTCACTAAGCCCTATGACATCCCATTTCATGCCCTCTAGTTCCTCTAACAGCACTGCTAAACTAGCTTCACTAGCTAGGGTTCTAGCATTAAACGTTGCCAGGGTCAGTTTCCAATGGCGGCCTGTCCAGCGGAGCCAGGCTTTCTTAGCACCCCCTGCTGCGTCACAGGTCTGACCGCCGCCGTGGTCAGTTGTTCCGCAGCCGCTGGTGACTGAGGGCCGAGGTTTTATGGAGCTTATCATAGGAGGTTGTGGCCAATTACTGCACCAGGGTGGCCAACTCCTGTTCTGGTGAGGGAGTGCGTTGCCGGAGGTGTTCACCAGCATCAGGTCGCACCCCAAACCTGTATATTCAATTCCATCGACACGCGGATTTTTTTTTTTTTTTTTGTCATCCGGTGGAGAATTGCGCGGCACCGGGATTTGAACCCCGGTCCTCTTGCATGCGAGGCGGATGTTCTACCGCTACGCCACCGCTCCTCTCACCCAGTCGTCTTTCGATTTCGATAATCTTGATTCACCCAGTCGTCGAATCAAGATTATCGAAATCGAAAGACGACAGCAACAGTAGTTGCCCCGTAAACGTGCCAACCGGAACTGCAATGACTCTTCGTTCGTCTGAATCGGACGGCTGCCCGATAAAAGGACGCCGTCATGTTTTCACGCTAAATGTGCAAAAGACGCGCGCTAACTTCTCAATTGCGTGCATGCACTAGCACTATTTTCCTTTTAGCGTTCAGCGCATGCGCATTTCCGACTCGATATTTCACTAATCACGTAATCACCGCAAAGCCCTCTAAACTAAAACTCTACCGAGGAGTCTCGCGTGCGCAAGGGGGTGGGTACGCGATGTCGTATAAAGCGGGGGCGGGGGGAAATGCTTCGGCAGCGTAACCACTGTCGTGGAAAACAAGAGGAACGGGGCCGATGCTGGCCGGCATAGATCTCGCAACGTATAACCTGGCATAGCTGACCTAAGCCATTGCAAATGCCTCATCGTTGTCGACAGAAGGTTGTCAGCAGAAGTGTCACGCTTTCGAGAGCGAGAGTAAACATAAATTAATAAACCTTGCCTCCACCGGGAATCGAGCCTCCATCCCTTGGATCCCCAGCCCAGCGCATTACCAACTGCGCCACGTTCCGGATAGTGAAATGCTTTTCATAATTCCCCTTGACTACCGTGAGGATTATAGCGGGATTCCGCGAGTGACAGATACTGCGCCTTTCCTTTCCTGTAAACGAACTATAGAACGCCGGTAAACTTTGATCGGTTCAACGAAATGCTGGTTGTGTTCGAGGAGGGGCGCGCGATGTACCGTCCCGACAGGTTATGACGTCACCAGGCAATTCATAAAGCTGACCTAGCCGGGCATCGAATCCAGGCGTCCGTGAGGTTCATTTGCCGCTTCTTCAAACGCCGCACCACACAGAAAACATGACCCAGATGTCTAGGAGGCGTTAATACAGCAGGCATCCGCGGCGTTTGAAATTGATTTACAAGTTAGAAAAATTAGAGGGTCTCTTAGGTGTCTCTTCAGAGGAGAAGGGCGAAAGCCTACCATTCCTATCCTCTAATTTGCCTCCCATCGTTAGCCTCTTGTTGGCATTCGTTGTAGCGCTATATATAATTATAATTGGTTTACAGGAACGGAAAGGCGCAGTATCTATCGCACTTTCTCCGGCAAGTGTGAGTTTGGATGGGTACACCATCACTCCTGTCGCGTGGAGTTTCCTTGTCGCGCGTTCAAGTGTGGCATTGCAGATGGCAGGGACGCATCCCGCCACGGCCAATCGGAACGCTGAAAAAACGGGACATACTTTGTCCACGACAGCATGAGCCAACAAAGGCTTTCGCCTTAAAAGGAGCAGTATCTGTCACAGTTCTCCGCGGGCGCATGTACCATGCCGTAAAGGAAAGGAGGAAGGTGGGAATGAAAGAAGAGAGGGCGATAGAGTGCCGTTGTGGAGGGCTACGTTCCACTGCACTATAATGATTTTCGCCTCATCGCACTTTTGTGGTCCAAAGTGCCCTCTAGAATTTTTGTTGCGAAAGCAACACTACGCTAGGTCTGAGAGATTTCGCGGAGCCCCGGAGAGCCCCAACTACGCATGCGCGAGGAGCGAGTGACGTCACACGGAGCACAGCTGGAGAGCTGCTTCGAACATAGAGTTGAGTAAAAAAAACTGTGGCTTCGGAGCTTCGAAGTCTCCGTCGACTCCTCCGCTACCTCCGCTGCGCGGGTGTCTTTGAGGTGCCGCCGCCTCACCAGCTGAGCATGCGCCAGGAGGGTGACGTCACACGGTGCAAGCTGGCGCCCCGAAGCAACACCACCTAGGCGAACTTAAAGGTATACTGAATAAAAAAAAATTGCCACCGAGATTTCCAGCGCAGATGGTAGCTGTCGCATTGGGAGTGAACCAAAACAAACCACTTTGTGAACAGAAATGAGCGGAAAGTAAGTATTTTAATAATTATTTCTCAAATCGCTGCACATACGGGCTCTTGTGAAAGCTCTGACAAAACTAGATATTGCCGCGAAACCTTCAAAACAGTATTTGTTGTTTTTTTAACAGCCGCCGGCATACAGGCTTATCACTCTGATTCTGGACCACGTATCAGTTCCGTAATCTTTGTTTGTTAATGCTCGATGTCGCGAGTCACACCTTTATCAGTTTTGTTGTAGCGCAAGATGCACCTAGATCTGTCTCGAAGGTTCCGGCCACTTGGGTGTCTTTCCACAATGTTCCAGCCCGTGCTGGTAGCTGTTTGCGACGTTATCTAGATTGTTCTGTGCAGCCTTTAAATTGAGCGTTGCCGAGTGTGACGGGCATTCTTTGTTCGAAGATCGACGAGCACGTTTGTTTCTACCGCCGCCGCCGAGTTGCTTAGTTCTTTTGCGGGCGCAAGTCAGCCCAAATAAACAGTTTCTTTAGTGCAATCATCGACCCTTCAATTGTGTCGTCGACCTCGTCACCACTACGTGACAATATCACGTCACAACTACCCCAGGTGGTCGAAATTTCCGGAGCCCTCCACTACGGCATCTCTCATAGCCTGAGTCGCTTTGGGACAATAAACCTCACAATATCAAAACCAACAACTACCCCCATCGCGGCTGGTCGCACCTGTTCACATTTCCTTTCCTCCGTGGCACTCACAAAGCGCAGAGACGGACGGGCTTTTTTTGCTGCTCGTGTTCCTGCACACAATTCATTGTTCCCTCCCAGCTCGCAAGCAATTGTCCACAATATGCACCCTCCGTGTCCCCCTCTACCTCCCTCGTGTGCAGCATTCCACACTTCGCAGCATTGTGCACGGCGCGATGCGGGGGAACCAACACTGCGTGTAGCCGGTCAACCAGCTTCAGGTGCGGGGGCGGCGGCGGCGAGATCGCGGGGCCATGACATTGCTGAGGGAAGTTATGACGTCACACCCGCCGGCTCACAGTCGGGATCGCACTGCCTCTAACCAGGCGGTCGCTTTGAAAACATAAAACGTGCAGCCATCCACTTAAAACTAACCCGAATTATGTGTCTGTACTAGTGTAATCGTGTCTTAAGAATGCAATGGTGGTGCTTTCTGAATATTCTTGGATATTTGTTCAGTATACCTTTAAGGCCTCTGCGCTGAGAGCGGACGTCACAGCAATGTCACAAGGATGAGGCCGGTGTCGCGACGCCACTCTGCTCCTCTGCCGTGGAAATCGCGACGGGGAGCGAGAATGCCTTCCTTGAATTCCTTGACGGGAATCTGGGAAGCCAGTGCGCGTGCGTGCGGCAGGAGTGGTCAGTCGTCTTTCGTGTCCGATGGGGTGCTCACGGCTTATTTGGCTGCCGTCTATTAAGGCGAAAGCTTTTAACGGCTCATACTGTGGTGGACAAAGTGTGTCCCGCTTTTGCGGCGGCTGTCGCGTGGCGTTCTTAGGCGCGCGTTCAAGTGTGGGATTGCAAATGGCAGGAACGCTAGGCATGATGAGACTTCTGGAGGAAAGGCGCAGTGTCACACTTTCTGTGTGGTTGGATGATACGCCATCGGTCCTGTCGCGTGGCGTTCCTTGGCACGCGTTCAAGTATGGGATTGCAGATGGCAGGTATGCTAGACAAGATGAGACTTCTGGTGGAGAGGTGCAGTATCTGTCACACTTTCTCCGACAAGTGTGCGTTTGGATGGTACGCCATCGCTCCTGTCGCGTGGCGTTCCTTGGCGCGCATTCAATTGTGGGATTGCAGATGGCAGGAACGCTAGACAAGATGAGACTTCTCAGGCTTTCGCCTTTCACTACTTTAGTCGCTAAAGTCTCTTAAATGTTTTTTTACTTCTGCGCGCGAGTGCTGTGACGAAGCTTCTACATTAACACAAAAATGTCGAACAAATGTGTGCCTCAGTGCCGAGGTAACTATAAAGCGGGACCAGAGGTTCATGTATTTAAGTTCCCGCAAGATGAAGTGCTTCAGCAATCATGGAAAACTTCGTCCCTTCTGAGCATTCGAGTGTGAGAGATGAATAATTTTTGCCATTCGTTCTATTTTGCAACTTGTAATTGTAGCACCGCCAAGCGTGCAAAATGTTTAGAGCACCTTCTAAATGTGTGTTTATTATTTTATCACGGGTCCTTATTTGTAGCTAGCTGGTACTTATATTAGACAAATATTTCTTTTTAAGGTCTGTGAGCATCACTTCACAGACGACGACATCGTGCGAGAGGTGTCATATGTCGACGATGCTACAGGTTGAGTGACGACAGCAGAGTTGTCGCATCTGCGCCTTCAGCCAGGTGCAATTCCATCATTATTTCTAGGCTTCCCTAGTTACCTATCAAGCACAAAGACTGAAAGAGGAGCCAGCGGCGAAGCAAATACGTCTGGAAGCTGCTTCAATACAAAGAGCAATTTCTGAGTCAAATCAGACATTTCGCAATGTCGAGGAAGCGGACAAAATCACCACCTTAAGGGACCTTGTTAGCGAAGTCAGAAGCCGTAAGTCTCAGTTCTGGCATGCAATTCAAGCCCATGAGTCTCATGTTGGTGCGCATCGTAGATGACGAAGTTCCGTGAAAAAAATATTCAATTTTAATAAAATCAGACCTCAGTATCACACTGTTCTTTGTGAAGAAGCCGCTCACAAGACTGGACTCTAACTTGCCTATTCCGAGTGCAGCCAGAAGCGAATGAGAAATAATAGAACTCTTCCAAAACGGTGAGAATTGGGACAAGGGCTTAAATTCAAATTATGGCGATGCAAACGAAGACATCGGTGACACTATTCGAAGGCTGCTGAACAAGTTTTCCACGACAGCAGCCGATGACAAAGCCAAAGCAATAGAATTCCTGAGCAAGCAGCTGAACCTGCTTTTTTTCTGAAGGAGCGGAGATGATGCTCTGTTGAATTCATGGTTTATTGCTGCATTCTTTTTAGAGTGTCACCGCACTAATATAAGCACATCCTCAGCTATGAATATGTCATCCTGCCCCACCCTGTGACTATTCGGTCGATATGTTCATCATTCGGTATGGACCCAAGACTGGAACATCATGGTCATACATTCCTGAATTATGTTACATAGAGGATCTCGGAACTTGATGATCGCCAGCGCTTTGTTAAATTGATCGTCGATGATGATGATGATGATCATCATCATCATCAGCTTGACTATACCCACTGCTGGGCGAAGGCCTCTCCCATATTTCTCCACTTAACCCGGTTCTGTGCTAGCTGCATCCACTTGACCCCTGCGAACTTCTTAATCTCATCCGCCCACCTAACTTTCTGCCGCCCCCTGCTACGCTTTCCTTCTCTTGGAATCCAGTTTGTTACCCTAAGCGACCATCGGTTATCCTCTCTTCGCACTACATGTCCTGCCCATGTCCATTTCTTCTTAATTTCTAGTAGAATGTCGGTAACTTGAGTTATTTCTCTGATCCACTCCGCACGCTTCCTATCTCTTATTGTTACCCCTACCATGTTTCGTTCCATAGCCCTCTGGGTTGTCCTCAACTTAAGTAGAACTCTCTTGGTTAGCCCCCACGTCTCAGCGCCATAGGTGAGTACAGGTAAGATGCAACTGTTATATACTTTCCTCTTCAGCGATACCGGTAAGCTGCTAGTCATAATCTGCGAGTGCTTGCCAAATGCGCTCCATCCCAATCTTATTCTTGTTATTTCCTTTTCATGGTCCGGATCTGCGGTACTACCTGTTCTAAGTAGACATATTCGCCTACTACTTCCAGTACTTCGCTACCTAATGTAAACTGCTGTTCCTTCCCGAGGCTGTTGAACATTACCTTAGTCTTCTGCATATTGATGTTCAAGCCTACCTTTCTACTTTTCCTGTCTAGGTCATCAATCATTATTTGCAGTTCATCCCCCGAGTTGCTTAGCAAGGCAATGTCATCAGCAAATTGCAGATTACTGAGGTATTCTCCATCTACCCTTATCCCTAACTGCTCTCATTCCAAATCTCTGAATACTTCCTCTAAGCAAGCTGTGAATAGTATTGGGGAGATTGTGTCTCCTTGCCTAACTCCTTTCTTTATGGGAATTTTGTTACTTTCTTAGTGCAGAACTATAGTTGCTGTGCAGCCACTATATATATCGTCCAGCACTTTCATGTACGGCTCGTCTACTCCCTGATTTCCTGGTGCAGCACTGAATTCACCGGAAGTCGCTACCAGTGCTTTTGTCTTCACGATACAGAGCGTCGCAGGTCGGAAGTAGCCCATATCGTCCTAGTGCACAAAGCCGATGGGGCGTTTCTGCACAATTACTGATAAATGTGATATGTGGGCTTGAAAATATTGGCTACAGAGTTTTATGTGTAGTCAGTGACAATCATTCTGTAAACAGAAGGGCAATGACTCAGTTTACAACTCCGCCAACAAATGGAATTGTATATCCGCACCCCTCTGACCCATCAAGACCTCTCTTTTTTGTAATTGATCGAGTACATATACTGAAATGCATCCGAAATAACTGGCTCAACCAAAAAAACGGCCAACTATGCTTTTATTTTCCTGACTGCAATGAAAATCCCAACCAGCCGCAACGCATGCGCACAGCATCGTTTTCTACAGTTAGAGAAGCTTACAAGCTGGAGTGTGATCAGCTTTTAAAATACGGTTACTCACTCTCTAGAAAAGCCTTGTACCCGTCTAGCCTTGAGTGGCAGAATATAAAGTTTGCCTTGCAGATTTTTAAGGATTCCCTGCCATAAGCGCTTCGTGCTCTTGGAGAAAGACACGGCTTACTCTTCCCTGAAGATACCACCAGTTTCATTGAGGTTATAGCGAAGTGGTGGAAGATTGTGAATGTTAAAACCCCATGGAAAGGAAAACGACTGAATGACCGATTTCAAGAGCTAGTTTTTTCTTTGAAGGATGACATGAAGGTGGCTTTTCTCCACAAAATTTTGGACTTGCTTGATGTTTGGAAAGAGAAGAATCTGGACAGCGGGGTGCTCAGAAAGGAAACCCATGCTTATCTGCATCAAACAACCCATGCACTGGTTGATGTCAGCAGGTATTGCTTCGATGAACTGCAGCTTTCATACGTCCTGCTCGGCAAGTTTCGGACGAACAGTTTAGAGGACCGCTTCGGGAAATACAGGCAACTTACTGACCCCCAATATCATGTTTCTATTAGGCAAGTCTACGAGAGCGAAACTAAATTACGGTTGCAAAATACTTTGCCCACACTCGCAAGTACTTGCGGAACAAATAGCTTCTGCGATGAGCTATGGGAAGATCTGCGAAAGCATAGAGAAACACCGCGTCCTAACTGCAACGTTTTAGTTACGAGAGACGCCTTGTCAAAAATAGAAGACATTATCCAGGTCCTGATGTACGTGGCAGGATATGCAGTCTACGCGACTCTCAAGAAATCACACTGCATGAAATGTGGGGCAGCATCGACCGTCGACAAGGCTATCGCTGCCTCTGTAGCTCAAAAATACTATCACTTGGTGAAAGATATGGACCGAGGTGGCCTGATTTTCCCAGTGTTGTTTGCTGTAAATGCTGTTACCCACAACTATATTGTCGTTGAGCAAGTATCCCAGCAAGCGAAGTTTTTGAGGAGCCTGAACCAGCGTCTTCTAGTCACCGAACTCACATTACAGCTGCTTGCAGATCAATAGTCATCAGATTTTGACACCTGTGAAGATGGGAACACAGCTGAGCTTCTGTTGAAGCATGTGTTGGAGAGCAGTACTAACATTCTGCTGAAGAACTTCTGCCGCGAGCTCAACGATGATGTAGCCGATGCAAATGCTAAGGCTAAGGAAAGAAAAGCTGCAACGCTTTCAAGGAAGTGAAAAAGGTGCTTTTTGTTTCTGGTGACTTTTAAATGAATATATTATTCCGCATCAAGAACAGTATTACAATAATGAAAATGTAAATAACTGTTTTGTACGTGTAAATCTCTCCACTGATTTCTCAACTTGAGTAAAAACAATCTTTTGCAGCCAACTGTGCTGCCACCTCATATTCTCGCGCAGTAAATTAGAAACATGCATGTTTCTCGGAAAAACCGGTGAGGCCCTATCCCTGTGACGTCACTAGAGGAGCACTGAGGCCTTTAAGTTCGTCTAGGTGGTGTTGGCCGAAGCAGCCGCTGACTCCTCCGCGGTCTCTTACGGGAGGAATGGCGAAAGCCTACCCCTCCTCTCATATCATTTGCCTATCATCGTTTGCATCTTATCGGCGTTCGTTGCAGTGCAGCATATAAATATAATTGGTTTAAAAGAAAGGTAAGGAGCAGTATCTGCCACACTTTCTCCTGCAAGTGTGTTTGGAGGGCCCACCACTGCTCCTGTCGCGTGGCGTTCCACGGATGCGTTCAAGTCTCCTCCAGAATGTTGACGGGGCCTCAGACTGCAGCGCTCAGTTTGGCCCCAGCGGCTGTCACGCTCGGAGGGCCACCCCCTCTATGGAAAGCGCGCCGCGTTGATCACATCTCTCCTTCTAGCCGCCCTACCATGTGGAGGGCTACGGAGTAATTTCGACCACCTGGGAATCTTTAACGTGCACAGACTTTGCACGTGTGCTCTCCGTTTTGTTTCCATTGAAACGCAGCCGTCGACGGCCGGGTTCGAGCCCGGGTACTCAGATGCGTTCGACGGAACACTGGTTGAGTTCGATGCATCGCTCGGTCAGGTGAAGCCAAAGCTTTCGCTCCACATTCTGTTCAGCAGCATTAAAACTCTCAATATTTTTGTTGCGAAAGCAACACTACGCTAGTCGTCGAGCCATTTCACATGGCACAGCGTGGGCCAAGCTGCGCATGCGCGAGGAGCCGCATGACGTGAGAAGCAGCAGCTGGTGTGTCGGAGCCGCCGTCGCGGCCGCGCTTCAGCGTGCCCTCCGCAGGTGCCGGAGAAGTGACGTTATAACCTCAGCCGGCGCCAGCTGAGTATCACTCTCTCTGTTGGTTGTGCGGAGAAGAGGTGTGTGTGGTGTATATGTATATATAGCTAGGAGCGTGCGGCCAGAATCGACCAACCATGGAGAAGGAGCGCCCGGCCGCTGCTCAGCACGTAGCCTAAGCTATCCTAAGCGTAGCCATGGAGCTGTTGCTTTCGCAACTCAACTAGGTGTAACCTGAGCTAAACCAGTGCCAATTTATTTACATTGGATCGAAGTAGAAGAAAGCATTGCTTCATGAAGCTGGTACGGATGTAAAGGTTACACTGTAAAAAATATCTGTCTCTTTAAAGGCCACCCTTTTCACAGTTTTGATGGTGCGTCGACGCCAACAGAATAAACGGCGTCGCGGTGTCAAGTAGCGGAAGAGGGAGAACAGACCAGGAGTCCTAAAAACAAACACAATGCGCGCAGCGATATGGTGTGTTCATTCGCTGCCGTTTGGGTTACGTCACACAACCCGTGATCCGCACTTGACCTATCGCAAATATAGTCGCGTTTTGCTCCGCGTACGTCAGGTGAGAACAAAAGTGCCGCTGCGTGCGAAGTCAGCGATGCCCTTTCGATGTCTCCTACACCATTTTTGTCGGCTTCTCGGGTTCCTTTGTGTGTGTTAAGCCATTTTGTGTTGCGACTTGCACAAGGACGGCGAGGCTCGGAGTCGACCCACGCACACAAAGCTGCAGTCTCCGATCAAGTCCGCCTGATTGCGGTAAGTGTACTGCGTGCTTTCTATTTACTCGAGGAAGACTTTGTGGTGCTTGTGGTGCGGGATACAAGCGCGTGCGCCGCATACATCGGAAGGCAGCCGGCGCGCGCTCGCATCGTGCTCCGCATGACGACAGAAGGCTTTCCACTAGCATTCGTTAAGGGAACGTTGTAGGCACGAGGTATTTGTATAGAGAACGTGCCTTTTTCACGCATGTTTTTGCAAAATTGGTCTGGTTTGGTTTGTACGGATTGACGTCACAAAGCGACTTTGAATTTGGGAGATGCTGTACGTGTAATGGAGGGCTCGGAATAATATTGACTGCCCCTGTTCACTAATGCGTGTACTGGCATTGCACAGTACACAGGCCCTCTGCGCGTTTTGCCTGCATCGAAGTGTGAAGCATCTGTCGCTGCTGTGCCTGTGGCATCGAGTGCGTTGCTCTATAATTACTCAGAGCGTTGAGCCGGACTACTCGCGGATTCGAGCCCGGCCGCGTTGCGATTTGAAGATATGATAGGAAGAAGTTGGTTGCTGAATAATTGTGCGAATGCTGGCTGTCCGGCTTTACATTCACTGAAGTGAAATAAGTTAAACGACAATGCAGCAGTGACGCGGATGAAATGTGAGCCCAGTGCGTGCTGAGAAAAGGTTTATTTTATTGACTTGTTCATTGCTTATTACCCCGCCATGGTGGATTAGCGGCTAAGGTGGTACATGGATTTGATCCTGGCCGCGGTGGCCGAGAGGGAAAAAATAGGAGCCTTGTACTTTGCGATGTCAGCACGCGCTAAAGAATACTATGTGGTCAAAATTATCAGGAGACTTTACTGCGGTGTCCCCAACAGTCTGAGGCGTCTTATGTCCGTAAGCCCCAAGAACATGGTCTTTATTCTTTTTGTTGTCGTTGTTGTTTCTGGATGAGCGCTGTAGTTTAGTCATGATCTGAGCCGTAGACTGATTCGATCAGCGTCGTTCATTGTGCATTGTGCAAGTAAATCTTGAAGCACGCATGGGCCACGTTGGGTGATATTGGGGCATAGGTTAAATGGTTGTTCTCGGTGATTGAAGAGCAGCAGTCACGGAGAGCTCTCGCGTATTCAAAAGCACAAAACCAGGCAGCGCGCTGCAATATTGTGGTCTTGAGCGGAGTGAGGTAACGCCTTCGCGCGGCTCATATTTTCAACGTGTGCTTTCACCTGCTAAAGTACAGGACAACGCTAGCTGTCTCTTTTTTCTTTTTAAATATTACCTTTCTGTCAAAAGGAACGGCGCATCTGTTGAGTTTTTGTTACCGCTGGTGACTGCTGATTAACACTGGAAGGATTAACGTCCGATGGCTGGCGAGCTGCCATCTCTTTTAAGATCGTTTTCTCTCTTTGACGTCTAAGCCGCCAGGGCAGGGTATGTGGCGTGCGCGGTACTAATATTTTGTTTCGAAGACCCGCTTCTCGAAGTTGCAGGCGCTCATAGGGTCGAATTGCCCAAGCGGCGGCGCCTAACGCCCTCCTGAACACGTGCCGTCTTTCGGCGCTGCTCTTGTGAGCTATCATATAACTCGCCGCTGCGGGCCACAGAGTGGCCACCTCGCCCCAGCTTGTCTTTCGTCTACCATGGCCGTCTGAAGTCCGCAGAGAAAGGTGTTTGATATCAGTACTTTCCGTATACTTCTTCGGCGGGAGCAACGCTTTTGTCTGTGCAATGGAGGCGACCACGGTAGAAGAATCACCGATGGCACGGTCGCCATGCATCGCGCGAGATTCCCGCCGGCAAGGTCAGCACGTGTTCAGGTCGCTATCTAGATAGTTGTCCGGTGATTCTGCATGGTGCAGGTGTAGTGATTCAATGCTTGCATCCCCCCCCCCCCCTTCCGCCCCTTTGCGCTCGAGAAATTCGACCGTGGTAGCATCAGCAGATGTCCGTACCTCGCGCACACGGCTTAGGCATCAAAGAGAGCTTGAAATCGATAACAGACAGCCGTTCATCCAGCGACCGAGTATTGGTTTTCTTCCTGATTTGTATTAGGCTTCCAGTTTCTGAATTCCCCGAGCGGTAACATAAAGATGAACATGATCGCTGAGAGCCTCAATCAGCTTTACTCTGTGCTTTAGTAGGCGATTGTGCGCGCCGAAAAAGCCGCGTGCGAAGCAATACACGACTCCAGTCAACATTACAGTAGTGCTGCCGCTGCTGCGTTTTTCCCTTTTGAACACGAGAGAGCCGTCTGTGTGGCCGGCCGCCCCGCCATCATGGTCGCTTTCACTGCGCAGAGGAAGGTGTACGATAACAAGATTTCATCTTTCTTCGGCGGGAGGGGCACCTTCTCTTGAGCCAGAACCAAGTGAAACATGGCATGAGCTTGCAGGGCCATTTCTTGAAATAATTTTGTTTCTAGAATTGGAAGATATTGCGAACGTTTCTTTTTTCTTTATTAAGATGGTAAAGTTGTAGCTATAATCCTTATGGTCTTTTAGCAATGATTTCCCAGGTCGAGTCTATTTACTTTATGTACATATATTACTATATTTTCTTGTGAATAGATGGCCTCAATTTGTAGAAGCAGTGATCTTGCTAGAAACACTTGTTCGAAATCAAGAAATACAGGTTGCACCATGCTGAGAGCTTTTGCCTTACAGCTTGCACTGTAAATCCATGATGGTATGTAGCATTCGTGAACTGGACTGTTTATATATCAACAAAAGTAAGTAGCATGTTTCATCAGATTCGTTTCATATTTGTCAGTGTACTTTGAACACGAGAGAGCCGTCTGCTTGGCCGGCCGCATTTTACGTGCCCGTAATGATGTTTTATGTGAAGTGATTTGGTTTTCGCATGCAGGCTCACACATAGGTGACATCCATCGAGTTGTGCTGGCAGTAGATGGAGAAGAGTGCATTAGCACTGCGAGCATGAAAAAAGAAATGGCACTACTACTTGGAGTGTCCTTCGTGTTCAATATTTCCTGTCCACCTGGCACCCTCTCACTATGGTGTTTTTGCAGAGGTAAATGAGTTTCAAATGATGGAAAAAATCTCTTCATTAAGGGTTGCAATTTCTGTACAGGTTACCTATTTATGTCATCAGCGTTACTAAAGATAAAGCACCTTAGCTGCTAGGAAACAAATAGAATTTCATTTCTAGTTTTTAGGCAATTTAATCATTGTTATGGCTGTTTGCATATATTGAGTTCCGTATAACAATTTGCCCAACTGAAATCTTTTACTTTGATGGTTTGGAAATGTGATTAAACACTCTGCACTTGGATTAACCATGGCATCATGAAACTGTTTGTTGGCATTTGCTGAAGGGACTTGAAGAGCAACTGCTTGTTCATTCTTTAGTTGTGACTATCGTGCGCAAACAAATAACTTAGCAGGTAATTAGCCTGACAAGATGCAGTCCTAAATAATTTACACTAGTAAATATTATGTATATGAGGAATGTATTTTATATCATGTTCTTAATACAATTCAGACTTGCATAAAAATTTTTGAAAATGTACTGTCGCACTCAATATGCACTACAACGCACAAGATGCGGTAGGTAGGAGCTAAGTTCTGGGCACACATTGTCTATAACCTTGCTCACAATTTATACGTTCAGTTGAAGAAACGGAGAACAGAGTTCATTTATTATTTTTGCAAGTTGCATGCTCTCTCTAAATGCTCATTGATTTATTATTGCATGGATGCCAGAATTGATTCACTCAAGATGCGTTGCAACTTATATTGAGCGCAACAATACATTCTGTTTACTTTGTTGAATAGGAAGCACCCATTTTTCTAATAAGATCTAATAGCCTCCTTAACTGAACTCTAGGTCAAGTCCACATAACTACCTGGAGGTTTTGAGTTTGCGTCCTTTGTTTTAGGCTGATATTTTATACTTGCACGATACTAATGTGAAAAGCTTGTTTCATTGCTGTCGCTTATTGTCATATGTAGAGGCTGCTTCGATTTCTTTAGCTGCATCTCGATGTACCTTTAGTCTTTTGCCCTAACTGCAACCTGCTACTGTTGAAGATTAACCTCTTTTCCTCTTGAAGCATGTATGATAGGAAATGATTGTGTATAGTTGAGCACAATAACAGCGTGAACATATCCCAAACTTGATTCTCTTCCCCACTTCAGCATACTCAGCCTCACAGAAGGTTATGCAATATAAACATTCAAGGCATTCCAGACAACTATGCCAAAATATATGAGTCACAGTATATGACATTTAAATGAATTTTGTATGTCGAGAATTATTTTCCTTGCCTACTCCTTTCTAATTATTCTTGCTTTGTTAGTGTCGCAAAATGAAATAATTGTTAAACCTAGCTTGCTATTTTGGGGTTATCTCATAGGCACATTGTTATAAACTGGGCCAAATTCCCATATTTTCTTTTCACCTTTCCCACGACGTTTTAGTAGCTGTATCTATGATGTAATCAAACTTTAAACACTATGCTGCTCAACAAAAATATTTTGATTTAATTATACTATGCATTAGTTTTGATTAGGATAGCCTGTTACCTCAAACATCTCCATCACTTGCCTTGCCATTTTTAGACAAATTATTGAGCATATGCTGGAACTACTACTTGCATATCTTTACTTTCTTGCTTCCCCCACACCCCTGCTTTCAATGCACCATTGTTAGCAGCATCGCTCACCAAATCAATCGAATTTATTTTATTATTCATATTTTACAGGTACTTTGGGCAGAGGAAAAGGATCAGCCAGCGGTATTTCACCGAGGTTGTTGAGCCTGCTTCAGGTGTTTTCGCACTGGTGAGTCAACGTCTGAATTGGCCACAGTCACTGTTATGTGGCTTATGCTACTGTGATAGCTTATAGCAGTGGCTAGAGTTAATGGGCATCTGCACAATGCATTATGGTTTCCTTCACTCCTCTTAATTCAAGGAACCTCTTTGCTACATGAAAATCTGTTTAATGAAAGTGTTGTTTAGTGTACCTTGATTGATGCATCATTGGACATGAAAGGCTAAGTTGCAAATTGTGTAGTGCATTAAGAAAGAATTCATTTGTATTATGAGTTCGTCTGAGAATAAGGCAAGGAAATATTTGGCGACAGCTGGCAGTTGCTGTGGTAGTTAGTACATTGCAAAAATCCTTTACTATAATTATTTCTTGCAACTCCAAAAATTTCTATATCTGTAGTTGCTGAGACTTGAAGCAGGCAATGTGGAAAACGACCAAATATGTATCAGTCAAAGGTGAAATTTTTGGCCTGTGAGTTTTCTGACTCTGTTATTTGGATATTTTCATGGAACCACAGCAGTAGTGATAAAACTATTATTCTCAGTTTTTCAAACCTTTCATATTCTCCGCAGTGGTGCTGCAAATAGGCGAACCACTGTGTAATATGCGCAGTGCAAAGTCATCAATTCAGAATTCAAGAGGGCCGAAAATGTGATCAGACCGAAAGTTTAATCCAGAAAGGAGCCTAAGCCTAATAAAAGCAAGTCTAATATCATCAATGGGTTTATTCAGTGCATACGAATGGCTGCAATCTCGTACTGTTCTGAGATATCGTCCACTGCCAAAGCTTGCACTGGTCAAGGTTCGCAGAGCTCATATGTGCTTGCTTTCTTCGCGAATGTAACAATCCTACCTAATTCGTCATTAAAGAGACCAGGTAAATGTTTAGAATTTTCGAATGACCCTTAGAAATGGCCAAGAACATACAGCATCACATTACTTTTGTTTAATGAATGCTCAGAATGTTATTCAAATCATGCGCCAAGGACCATTTTTTTCCTGTTTCATCTGGTGTTCTGCTTTTGCACACGTTCTTGGAAATGTTTAAGAAATGATCCAGAATTGTGAGTACTTCCGCACACCTTTCTGCGCAACGCAGTAGCAGTGGTGTCTTTTTACAGCTATAACTGCCACATTTTGAAAGTGGTTTGCCACGTGAACTACAAGACTATGCGAAGAAGTGTCCCACAAAATGTGGCCGTTCAGTGAGCTCAAAAGAAAAATATTTAGCGCAAAAAGACATGAACATATGGACGAGAGACACACAGTGCAACAAATGTTTATTTTAGTAAAAAAATGTTTTTATACCTTCATATCACAGTGGACCATCAGGCATGCACTAGCAAAGCTTATCTGACAGATATGCAAGTTCCCTTGACAAAAGCGCGACCGAAGGGCTGCTTGCATAATTTCCTTTGAAAAGGGACAATCCACTGTGCTTCAATTAGTTTGCATGTTAACCTCTTTTTATGGCCATTTAAAACCACTCGCTTTCTGAGATGGGGAACTGCATTCATATATACGGCAGTGGGTCAACAAACTTTTACCGCCCATGCTCATAACACCCAGCCTATGGTCCCGAAGCTTATCACTCAAGCATCTGCCCAATTGTCCTACATATTGTTTGCCACACGAGATAGAATTATGATAGCCAACATCGTCAGTGCAATAAACGAATTTTTCTCCAAGCTTCTTTGTGCAGCTAACTGCCTTATTCAGTTTTGAAAAAGTTTTCGTGCGCAGATGACGCAACTTAAGAGCCGAGAAAAAACGCTCTGCCGCTGGGTTGCTGGGCTCAAAAGAAATGAGCGCAGTGATCTAGCAGCAGAGCAGGGTTTTCGGTTCCTAATAAGTTGAGTCGTCTGTGCACAAATTTTTTTTTCAGAACTCGATAAGGCTGCACAAGGAAGCTTGGGAAGAATTTGTTTATTGCACTGAAAATGCTTCCTATCATTTTCCACTCCCATGTGGCAAACAATATGCAACTTCCGGACCATGAGCTGGAGGTTAAGAGCATGTGCGGGAAAAGTTTGTCGACTCACTGCCATGTGTGAGAATGCATTCCCTATTTCAGAAAGATTGTGGTTTTAAATGTGCATAAAAACAGGTTACGCAAAATATTTGAAGCACAGTGGATTGTTCCTTTTCAAAGAAAATTATGCAAGCAGCCCTTTGGTCGCACTTTTGCCAAGGGAACTTGTCTATCTGTCAGATAAGCTTTGCTAGTGCCTGTCTTGTGGTCCACTGTGATATGAAGGTATAAAAACCTTTCTTTACTAAAATAAACATTTGTTTGACGTTAGCACTGTGTGTCGCGACCCTGTGTCCATGTCTTTTTGTGCTATACTTCTTTGCTTTTATACCATGAACCAACAAGTCCAAGCATCTACCCTTCAGTGAACTCACAGTGGCAGGTTCATTATGAGCCTAAACTTTGTCTGAGCCCATGTTTGCCTTAGGCATGTAGACCTACTACAGCCATTGCCATCGATTACTGCTCGTCGTCTATGCAAACAGTGGGCTGAGATAGTCAAGCATCAGAACGGAATCAAAACTGCAGATCTCTTCCTCCACCATGGTGGCAATTGCAAGTTTATGTAAAGTGTTGTTTTTCTAGAAAATTTGATTTTGTTAACCTTCTTGCAGCCCTAGTGAATCTGAAAAATTGAAAAAAAAGGAACAATTTACTTCTAGGAGCTGGCCAGTTGAGTGAGGTGGTTCTGATGCGCTCAACTAATACTGTGCCTAAATTACAGCATATGGAGTGCCCCAAAAGTGAAAGTTTGACCTTGAGGTATTCTTATTTTTAGGATATGAAGATTACTAAGCATTTGCGTCCTTAAACTGAAAGAATTAGGCAAAAGAAAAAAACTGACCAATATAGTTGGAAACATAAAGGAAACATTGGAAACATAAAGGGTGCATAAATATAATCTGAATGGTTTACAGATGAAATGGTAATGAAGTGAGGAAATGATGTCTTTCGTTCAGACAGTGTAAAGTTTTTTACCTGAACTACGGTACTGTAAAAAATTTGACTGCCATCTCAACTTTCGTGGTTCATCTTCGTTCAAATTGTTGATTTTCTAAGGTTTTGGGAGATAACAGTTGGGAAAGGTGGAGTTGAAAACTGTAACGTCAGGCTAGCTTGACACAATCATTATCTCTCGCAGAGCCAGGGAAGAGGCTCAAAATGAAGAAAAAATTTAAACCTAGCTTGCCATTATTTTGCAGTGATCTCATGGACACATCTTCTTTATATTGTTATAAACTGCGCCAAATTCCCATAATCTTTTTTTCACCTTTTTCACGTCTTTTTAGTAGCCTATATCTATGGCGTAATGAAACTTTAAACACTATGCTGCTCAACAAAATATTTTGATTTATTTATACCATGCATTTGTTTTAGTTAGGATAGCCTAATACCTCAAACATTTCCATCACTGGCCTTGCTATTTTTAGACAAATTATTGAGTATATGCTTTAACTACTTCATATATAGCTTCAACATTCTTGCTTCCCCCACCCCTGCTTTGGTTTACAAAGTTCATAAATACGAGTAGATTTCTGTTGTGACATTTTATAGAAATTAATGGTATGCAATGATGGCAACAGAATTTGCCCAGATTTTGAATGTTTAGATTTTTTTACATTTGAAATTAGTTTCAGCTTATGTTGGACACTTTTTTTACGGTCCCATATTGTTCTGTTTAAATACTCTTAATATGATCTTGCATCTAATATCAGTATACGTCATATTCTGTTTTCTAGGTACACCATGCATGATTTTGGGAAGAATCTGCAAGCAGCAAGCTGCAAGTGCAAAATGTATTTTTCATTACATTTTAGAGCATTGATAACAATAAAGCCTTTTTAAATGTGCTGATATTTGTGAGGCTGCAGCTTGACTGCAGCTGCAGTGGAAGTCCTTGATTAGAAATAAAAATAACAAATCCAATTGACAAAGAGAAGCAGTTGAACTTTGCTATTGAGGCTCGATTTCAGAGCAGCGCAGAACTTAAATTCAGCTTTGCTCAGCGTCCTACAACCGAGGCTGTAGAAAATTCAAAATAAATGTATTTCAGATTCACATAGCTTAAATGATATTGATGGATTCAATGGCATATATTGATGGCATAAATATGATTTATGTAGAATGAATTAAAATGTTTAACTGATTCAAAAAGTGCTTAATACCATTGAACCATGAAGTGAAAACACGTCAAGTTGCCATATTGACGCTTTAAATGTTTTTCAAACTGACAGAACAACCGTCAATATGATGGCACATTGTACAATATTGATGACTCCATTATATTCCTGGTTCACAAACAGTACATCAAAATTATTAACAACACCATCATGTGAAAGTCACGGCCAGCCGTCATACTGACGGCCTAAGTGTATTATACCAGTGACAAAGTGTTTTATGACAATCAGCTCTCATATTTACAACTTAAGTACATTATATCAAAATAATCAAATGCACCGCCATTTGGAAATGATTGTCAACTGTCATAATGACAGCTTAAATGTATTCCAGGTTGACAAATAAACATCACAATGACTAAAAGCACCATCAATTGGAATGACGGGTAATGCTTGAAAATAGAGCTACCAAGAAGTTTCTGTCATTTTGACCATTTTTTTTAAAGTGGTATGTAGCGTTCGCGTGAGCATGTGCGCATGCGGCAGAAGAGCGACTGTAGATCAGCTTGCTTCTATGATGTTTTATGCATTGCTCATCGCAGTCCTTACGCGCAGGTGCTATCGACGTTGCCTTTCTTGGTACTTTGGAGCACTGGCTACGCATGTCAGTGAAAGAAAAGGATACAGCGGATACAGAGTAGAAAGGAGCGTCGGCTAAGGTGCTTCAGCATGGCGCCGAGGACAAAGCTTTTTGTGGGCCACTTGCCAGACGGCATCCGAACAGAGGAGCTCCAGGAACTCTTTGCCAAGTATGGCACGGTGACAGAGTGTGATGTCATCAATAAGTATGGTTTTGTGCACATGGCAACAGAGGAGCAGGCAGAGGAGGCTCTGAAGAACCTAAACAACTACAACTTCATGGGCTCTACGTTGTCAGTTGAGCGCTCCACAAGCAAGTTCCACCAAGAGCCAGGAGCACCTGGCCGGGCCAAGGGAGGACCGAGACCACCATATGGCGGGGGCATGCAAAGGAAGGGCTACGACAGCAGGCCTTCAGGCGGCTGCTACAACGGCGGCAGACCAAGTGGCTATGCCGACTACCGCAGAGGCGGCGACTTCTATGCTGTGCAAGGTCAGTTGTTTGATATTACCAGTCGTAAACTTTCCGTAAGGCCCATGCCTAAAAATACGGACAGTTTAACTCAGTTAATCATGGAATATCGTGCAGCAGCAGGCCGTTTTGACACGATGATGTTTGCTGTGTCTCAATTATTAAACGTTATTTTACGGCGTTAATCAGGCGGCCATGCTTCCATAACACGCTTTGCATGTGTGCTGTGGCACTAAAAGTTCTGAAAGCACTGAAGAATCTGCAGTCGAGAAATGCGAAAGACTGGGCGTTGCTGAGCACACGGTACTACATTGCACGACCTTTGTCGAATAAAAACCAGCGTTCTTTTGAACGAATCAAAGTTCACCGTCTTTCTATAAATGCCTCCCCCCCCCCCCCCTTTGCAGTGGTACAGTGGCAAGACGCCCGACTACTGTACCGGAGTACCCGGGTTCGATCCCGACCGCCGGCGGCAGCGTTTCGATGGAGGCAAAACAAACTGGCGTCCGTCTGCTGTGCGATGTCAGTGCACGTTGAAGATCCTCAGGTGGTCGAAATTACTCCAGAGACCTCCACATACGGCACCCTTTCTCTCCTTCCGCTTTCACTCCCACCTTCCTCCCTTCCATTACGGCGCGGTTCAGGTGTCCATAGCTACAAGTGTCACAGGAAAAGCAAGGTGCATTATCTGTGACACTTGTTCTCTGAACACCTGAACAGCGCCGTAAGGGAAGGGAGGAAGGTGGGAGTGAACGGGAAGGAGAGAAAGGGTGCCGTATGTGGAGGACTCCGGAGTAATTTCGTAATTCGGAGTAATTTATTATTATTATTATTCTCGGTTTACAGAAAAGGAAAGGCACAGTATCCTTCACACTTGTTTTAGTGTACGCCTGAAGTCCCTCGGAAAGATCAAAACTCAAATTGGGTTCAGACATCGTGTTTTTGCGAGAATGCGTGTACTAGTGCTGCAAGAACTGAAAACGGCGGCTTTTATCGGTCAAAATGCGGTTGTCTACGAATAGTGGCGTCGCCCATGGATATGAAAAGAAACTGTGTCTAAGTTGCAAACTTTTTGATTGTTGATAAATGCACAATCACCGGGAAAACAGAATAGGTTTAAGAGTTGCAGTAGGAAAATCCTTAGCCATAACACTCGAAGTCATTAAGGTGAGCAAAAAAAGTAATTTCCAGAAGGCAGTGATGGCAATAGCAGAATCGTCTATTGGGCGCTTCTAGATAATGAGGAAATTCATATAGAGTCACTTTTTGAAGCGCAGGTTCTGAACTGGTGTGATCCGAAAGCTCTGAGGTAATGTCAGTAAGTACACGTTAAGAAACTGCAAGCAGTGCTAGATGACTGGAAGACCTGTCCTATGCAGTCCCTCCCTTTGTTCGTGTTCTTCTTCATCCATAAGAATTTCGCTCCCTGGGGAAAGGAAAAGGCGCAGTTATGACTGTTTTTTTTAATATGCAACCTAGCGGCAAGCTGGCCTATAGGGCGTTTTATCATCATCGAAATGTGACTCATGTTCGATTCGGTGTCCTCAGACCCACCAGAGGAGCGCTGTTTCAGAGGGTTATTTCTGCTTAAAGCAAAATTCTAAAGCTTTTCCGTCCGTCGCAGTAACCCTCAGCTTGACTATCAAGGTAAAACTAGGGCTTAGCCTGCCTAGTAGCAAGTCATATATGCTGATGTACTATGCTAGGCTGGTATTGACCGCTTTACTGATTGCGCGTCGTAATTAGTTGTGATAAAAATACTAAAGTTTAACTTTTCTAAACCTAGTCGAAAGCTTCATTAGTCTTGGTTATACTTGTTAGCTCGATTGTGAGTCATACTAATTACCCCTCATTAACCATTTTATCACTTGCACACCTCTTCTTGGTGTTCTACCAGATATGCTTTTTCCAATATACCAAATAGCTCCTCTTTTAGAGCTCTGAGAACGTCATTCCCACGCGAAACACGCCTACATAGTCCTACAGTGCTTACGCATTAAAATTATTTGCCTATGCAGCAAATCTGGGAATGTCAAGACACATTTCGCTCTTCAGCCTTTTTACTGCACGCCATCTCTGCTAGCCGGTTCACTTACAGTGAACTCTGATAAAGGAATGACAAGCGCATTCTTTTTCGACTACACCGGCTTTGAAATAATTGTAAATGCAAGACTGCTTTCCTAAGAGGCATGGAACTTCGTATTTATACGATACACCATACACACAGAATGCATTCTTGCCAAAGAAACATTTTGTTGCAATTAGCGTTTAAGCGCTGAACCGCCACAAGCGGCTGCCCACTATAAGGGCGCGGTTGGGTGTCCACTGCAATCAATTCGTAACGGTTGTAAGCGAGAACTTATGAAGCTCCTTCCTTCAAAAAGCCTCCATCGCAGTAGAGGGCGGTCGGAAAAAGTATGGTGGGCACCTAAATTAGAGTGGAGACCTGTTCGCGACCTTCGGCATTCCCGAAAGGCTGGTAACGATAACGGCCCGTCCTTCGTTTCCAAGGAAATAAAACATTTTCTTTCCCGTACATGCACTTTTGTTTGACATGGCGTAGAAGTTTAAACTGCGTTACCGCACCTACCTGAAGAAAGTGACATCATTACTTTTTTAAAGCGTGGAAGCGCCGTCACGCAAAGGATCACTCACATCATCAGGCACAGGAAAGTTGATTGATTCCTGGCCTTTCAGGCCCTGAAGTTAGAGGCATTCTTTCGCCAATCGCGAAGGTCGCTCCTTGTCGCTGGTATACCACCGCTTGCATGCGCGAATGAAGTTAGACGTTACAAGCTATTACTCGTAGTGTAAGCTCGGTCTTCGTAAAAGGCACGTAAACGACTCGCTTTGTATTGCGCCTGCGCTACAAGAAAAATAAAACATCAGCAGAGTGCTTAAGTCACCTCACTTGCAGCAAGGAGACAGCATTTTGGCCGCCCTTTTACGATCCTTGACACGCCCCTGATTCCTCGATTCCCTTTCTCTATCTATAAGAGCCCTCTTCTGTTCTCTCTCTGTGAGAGCTATTCCTTTCTCTCTTGAGAGAAAGAGAAGAGAGAAAGAGATCCTTTCTCATCACTGTCATTACCTATGAATAACTATAACTGTCGGTCACTATATGCCACAACCCCACCGATATCCAGCGGAATCTCGCGGAATCTCCATCTCTAACATCTCTCTCTCTCTCAATGTAGCGAGGATCGCAGCAGGGCAGCCAAAAGTATTTCACCTCCTCTCTGAGGCTTTCACTTTTTCTCGAAGGAACCGGTGCGCTCCAAGGATCGCAGCAAGGCGCACAAAATGATTTTACCTTGCTGCTTCGTAAGGTAACTCTCCCTAGGGAGGAAGAGAGAGAGGGAGGAAATAGAAAGCGTCCTTCCCTCTAACTGCTCTCTCAGAAAGAGAGAGGGAAGAAAAAGAGAAAAAATGGTGAATTTGAATAGTTAATCAAATACGAAGTAGGTGCGTAGCACCGCTTATCCCTATTATACCTTTCATGCATTACCACACACATCTGCGATTTACACTCTCTCCAATATCTTCCCTCAGCTCACGCAAGAGGTGGCCAGCAGTCACAAAGACAAACAGCGCCAATGTTGCGCTTCCAAAACACACAACACACAAACCTAAGGCCCAAACATTCCGATCGCATGCCCTTGGTCGGTTGCGCGCGGGCAGTGGTTTCAACGGGACGTAGTCCAGGCGTCTTCCCGATAAGACACCGACAGCAGCTCCCTCTGCCTCGCATTCTCCCCAGCGTGTGTTTCGCCGCGATTTATGGCCTCCGCACCCTTTCCCCTCAAGCCGAGAGACTACAGTGAACTAGAATATTCTAGTTCACTGTAGAGAGACGGAGCAGTTAGCGCTGAACCCACAACCACTGCGCTTATGCTGTGCTTTTCAACTGCTATGGTTTGCCTCCTTCGCGGCACGGTCGAAGCGCGACTTTTCCAAAAATCGAAACGGACCGAAACGACGGCGTCGCCCGTTTCCATGTGTTCAGTAATGTTGAAATTCGGGCTAGTTGGTAGCGATCCATCTAAAACAGCGCACATAAAACACGAATACACAGAGAAGAGCAGGAAGGACAAGAGTTTGCTCTGGTCACACTATGGTTTTAGGTATTTGTTTGTTTTTGCTCTACTGGAGGGAGGTTCTTCCATCTTTCTTTTATCGATATTTATTGCCTCAGGGTATCAGTAGGGTATGATATGAAGGGTGAATAAATGATTAAATGAAATAAAAAAGGTTGGCTGATTTTATGAAGTTCAGGGTTCTTCCATATGTTCTTAGCACAACTACGTCATGTTTTGCATTTGCTTCTATGTTTTAGACACGTGCTGAATTTTCTGGCACATGCTTACCGAGTGAGGGGTGTTTCTTCGACCACGCTTCAGTTGATAGTGCGCTTCTGTCCGTCCTGCTCTTCTCTGTGTTTTCGTGTTTTATGTGCACTGTTTTAGATGGTCCCATGTGTTCCTATACCACTTCCGAAGTGCGGCCGCCTGCGCGACCGTCATAAATGAACTCGCGTCAAGCTGCCACTTGACCTTGGCCGGCCCGTTAGAATCTCCCCCGCAACAGGGGACCCACGGTGAACACTTATTTCTGGGAGAAGCCCGCAAACTGAACTCCCCTTTGGAATGGGAATTATTCGGAGCCGACGAAGGTAATCATTGCTTGTCCGCTGTCGCACGCTGCCAGCCTTGCGAAAACCTGAGCGTCCAAACGGCCGCGTCTCCGCCGACTGTTGATTTATGGGCCCCCAGCTCTCCAGTTTTGCCTTCGTAACCGTTGTACTTCAGCACGTAGAGCATGGCGAACCTCACTCCTCTCTGTAACGCCTGACCGGCCTTGAGAGTAATAAAATGAAATGAAATGAACCTGCGCCGCAGTGCCAGATGGCCCGGATTCATCCATTGCGACGCGAAGCAAACGCACACACGCTTGTGCAACGCTGCCCAACGACGGCCGCCACATCCGCAACTGACACGCCCCTCCCTCACTGTCTTACTCTCTAACTGGGTGCATCATGCGGTCGCTCCGCCCCCTCAGCGTTAAGTCGCGTGACAAGGGCGTCGCCACTTTTCCTTCCTGCTCTTTAAGTTCGCGGAGAAATAGATGGACAGAGAGAGAGAGAGCGGCTTCTACTAGAGCTCTGCGACCGCTCCAACTCCTCAATGTTGAGCCGCGAGACGCACGCGTAGCCACCTTCTCTTTCTCAACTTCAAGTTCACGAATAGAGAGAGAGTGAGTGGCTTCGGACAGACATCGGCGAAAGCCGTGATTGCGGTTAGTAGTGCTACGCACTAAAAGCAGAGAGCGGTAGTTTCTACCTGTAGAGGGGCCCTCTTCTGTTCTCTCTCTCTCTCTCTCTCTGAGAGAGCTGTCCCTTTCTGTCTTCAGAGAAAGAGAAGAGAGAAAGAGATCTGTTGTGTACGCGAACCGACGCACTACCACACCGCCCCCTAGCAAACGGATGCACGGCTGCTTCAGTTGCAATGCCTCCTTGCACCTGCCAGCCGGCCGCTTCGGTGAAACCAGCGGGGGTCCCCCCTGCCTGCGCTGACTACGACGCTCGGACGTAACCAGAGCCGTGCGTTGCCTCGGAACTGGACCGTCCTGGGACCATGCGTGCGACCAAGGCACGCAAAGCAATGCCTTCTTTACAGGCACTCGCGCTTCCCTCTTTACTTCTCTTCCCCTCTCTCACAAAGCACAATAAAGAAGTCTCTACCCAGCAACCGAATCGAGAGGTTCCTCGCTTACGGGGTTCCGACGGCCCGAACATAACACTGGCGACGAGAAGTTGGATTTAGAGCAGACGCGGTTGAGGGTCAGGCCATGGCTACAGGAGCGATGCACGGCGCCATCGAGCCATTTAACGGCAAACAATGGTCTTCGTGGGTGCAGCGCCTAACTTTCTACTTCGTTGCAAACGACGTCTCCAACGAAGTGAAGAAGCGCGCGCTCCTCCTGACGCTTTGCGGAACCGAGACTTTCGGGACTGCCTGCGCGCTGGTTGCGCCGAAGACTCGGGAGAAGTCAACTATCAAGACTTAGTCACACTTCTCCAAAAGCACTTCGACCTTAGATCATCTGAGCTGTACAGCCTTCAAGCGACGCGACAAACTGCCTGGAGTCGATCAGCAACTACGTCGCAGCCCTCAGAAGTTTGACAGCCGACTGCAACTTCGCAGTACTGATGACAACGTCTGCAGCATCGACTCCACCGGCAGGAGGAGACACAACTGCTTTAACGAATCCCACCATGCTGCCCCAAGACGTCATGCTTCGCGACATATTCGTCTGCAGCATCCGCGATGAGCACCTCCAACAGACTGTCCGCGGAGAAAGATTCGACGTTTCAGCGTGCTTTTGACGTGGTCATGTCAGCAGAAAGTGCGTCGAGGCAGCAGCGAGGACTCAATGGAGCGACGAGCTCCGCAGAAGTGCACAAAACGTCGCAACTCAAAGAGCACAAGAATTCACCGCAGCAACGACGCTGTTATCGATGTGACGGCTGGCACGAGGCTCACACCTGCAAGTTCAGGACTGCACAATGCCGTTTTTGCTCCAAAAACGGCCACTTCAAGAAAGCTTGCATCTCCCGCAAGTAGGAAGCTAAGGAAGGCAAGCCTAACACCAGGCCAGGAACGTTCAGTGTGAACGCTCAGTCCACGAGCAACAATACTCCGCACAGCGACCCGTACTACGAACTTCATGCAGTGAGTGAACGAACCCTGCCCAAAATTCTTAGTTGATGCGAAAGTCGAGGGAAGGCCGCTAAAATTCGAAGTCGATACGGGCGCCTCATGTTCTTTAATCAGCGAGGCTAGTTACCACCGAACATGGCCAACGAACGCCCCGAAGCTAACAAAAGAACCCCTTGACTTGCGCACTTGGTGGGGAGAGGAACTTCGCACTCTTGGATCGGCACAAGTTCGTGTGCGATTTAAATCAAAAGATTACGTGCTACCTTTGCTCGTAATGAAAGGAACTGGCTGCAATTTGCTTGGACGTGACTGGTTTTCCGCGCTACACATGCGTTTGTACGGAATTAATCCGGTCGCTGAGCCAACACCAGAGCCGCAAGAGGTTCTCGCACGCCATCCTGATGTGTTCAGGCATGACATCTACGGCTACACGGGACCCTTGGTTCATTTGGATTTGGAGCAGGGCGCAACGCCCAAGTTCTGTAAGGCGCGTCCAGTGCCCCTGGCTTACCAAGAGCCAATGGAGGAAGAGCTCGACCGTCTTCAACAACAAGGCATCCTGGAACCAACGCAACATGCCGAAATGGCTACACCTTTAGTGTGGGTGCGCAAAAAGGACGGAACATTTCATGTTTGGGGCGACTAGACTACAGGAGCATAGTTAACGCAATGGTCAAGAAGACGGTACCCGCTACCGACAATCGCGGAGGTATTCGCAAAGCTGCGTGGTGGAACCATCTTCTCGACGCTCGACCTCTACCAGACTTATCAGCAGCTCAAGGTCGATGACAAGACGGCCGCAGTGCTCACCGTCAACAGTACCAAAGGACTGTTTTGAGTGAAATGACTTCCTTTCGGAATATCCGCTGCGCCAGCCATCTTCCAGCGTATGATGGAAACAACACTGGCCAGAATTCCTGGGGTGATCGTTTACCTTGACGACATTATTGTCAGTGGGAAGGACGATAGAGAGCATGAGCAACGTCTAGACAAAGTCCTGTCGAGGCTAAGCGAGAAAAATGCCGCTTCGGCATCAAGTCAGTCGAATTTCTCGGACATGAAATTGACGCGCAAGGCGTTCATACAACCGAGGAAAATGTCCAGGCTATCCTTCAGGCTCCAAGGCCGACTGACAAGACTTTTCTGCAGGCTTTCCTAGGGCTTTTGGCATTCTATGACCGGTTTCTAGAAAACACAGCTACGGTTGCCGCAGAGCTGTATAAGCTTCTGGAGAAAAACACACCCTGGACGTGGGAGGAAAGGCACCAGATTGCTTTTGACAAGGTCAAGCGTTTGATTCGCTCTTCCACAGTGCTTGCGCATTATGACGAGACAAAGCCTTTAGTTTTGTGAGTGGATGCATCACCATATGACGTTGGTGCGAGTTGCCATTAAAGCGTGCGCTCGAGGATACTTTTGGTGTCCCGGTGTCGACAACGACATAGAGCGACTAGTGATGAATTGTGCAACTTGCTCCCAGCATCAAAGGACGCCACCTAAGGCTCCACTTCCTGATTGGAAGCGCGCGACTGCTCCTTGGCACACAGTCCACGTCGACTTCGCTGGCCCCGTGGAGAGAAGGATGCTACTAATTGTTGTAGACGCGTACAGCAAGTGGCTCGAAGTGCGCTACATGCGCAACATACAGTCACCGACTCTGATCGAGGAACTGCGCAACCTGTTCGCGACCTTCGGCATTCCCGAAAGGCTGGTAACGATAACGGCCCGTCCTTCGTTTCCAAGGAAATAAAACATTTCCTGAAGAAGAACGGTGTGACGCACATTACAAGTGATCCCTATCATCCGGCCACGAATGGGCAAGCAGAGAGATTTGTGTACGAAGCAAAGCAGCCATTGGCCAATAATCAATCTGGAACATTCGCGTGCAGGCTGGCTCAGTTCCTGCTCAAGCAGCACACAACTGTTTCGGCAACAACGGGCAGAACACCAGCCTCACTCATGTTCGGACGCGAGCTCTCGACGGCAATCACACGTATTCAGCCCCGACCTGCTGAAAAGACCTCGGACGAAAGCGTTACGAGGCGAGTGGCCGTCGGAAAATCGGTCTTCCGCAACTTCCCAGGAAGCCCTGCTTGGATAGAAGGCACCGTACAAAAAAGACTAGGGCATCGATCTTGACTGATCAAGTCCAAAACCGGAACGTTTCGTCGGCACTTTGATCACATAAAGCCAGGTGCAGAATCCTACCAGACGGAAGATCCGCCACTGAATGATCAGACCAACGGACCAGTAGCAAGCGAACAGTCCACACTGGCGGCTCTTTACATGATCGCGACACCACAAGCGGAAGCTTCGCCTGCGGACGATCTGCCTACAGCACCCCACTCCGAACATGAACGCAACACAACCCTGCGACGACCAACAAAACGAGTCCAGGCATGATCAAGCTCTGCCAAGGCCTCAACATGAGCGTTGTCCACTCAACCGGTACGGTGACCCAATCTAAGGAGGAAGGGGTGTTGTGAACGCGAACCGACGCACTGCCACACCACCCCCTAGCAAACGGACGCACGGCCGCTCCAGTTGCAATGCCTTCTTGCACCTGCGAGCCGGCCGCTTCGGAGAGACCAGCGGGGGTCCCTCTGCCTGCGCCGATGACGACGCGCGGACGCAACCCGAGCCGTGCGTTGCCTCGGAACTGGACCGTCCTGGGACCATGTGCGCGACCAGGGCACGAGAAGCAATGCCTTCTTTACAGGCGCTCGCGCTTCTCTCTTTCCTTCTCTTCCCCTCTCTCCCAAAGCACAATAAATTAGTCTCTACCCAGCAACCAAACCGAGAGGTTTCTCGCTCATGGGGCTCCGACGCCCCGAATATAACAAGATCCTTTCTCATCACTGTCATTACCTAACAATAACTATAACTGTCGGTCACTATATACCAGAACCCCGCAGATATCCTACGGAATCTCGCGGACACATCTCCCGCATTGTTTCTGTGGACGCCTTTCATGAGCTGGTAAATGCTTTCGCATCAAGGTCTAATAATGGGAATTGATGTCGTCATGACGTAACGACTGATCATGACGTCACCTGGCAATTCACGCATATACGAAGCTGAGCCCGCCGGGCGTCTGATAGGGAGGAGGGTGATAGCTCAATGCCCTACGGGGTAGGGTTTGGTGGGGGGGCTGGCTTGCCACCGGTGGCTGTACCGGTTGTAGGCCATCACTGCAACCGGCACAGCATCGGTGGCTTCACTGAGCTTCACTACGAGGACTTCACTGTTGTGCAGCTGCAATAGGTCGATAGAGCTATACAGGTTCCTGTTGCTGCGGACACAGTGCTGTAGCTCAGCAATCCCATCACGTGTGTCACTCATAGTGTCGGCGATTTCTTGGCCAGCGCTTCATGTATTGCTACTTCCGTGAGCTGGACTAAGTTTTGCTGCTTCGGAGACCGGTGCTATTGATTGTGTTCCGTCTTTGTTGGGTTGCTGGCGGAGATCACTTGGATGTTTTCGGCGCATTCCGAGCCTTTTGTGTTGTCCACTGTTGGCGCTCGTCTAGAGGACTGCGCTGTTTTGCTACCGCAGGAATTCAGTTTTGCAGCGTCATCTATTAGGCTTAAAAAAACGTTTTGTACAGTTTTTCGCACTTATTGATAGGTGAAGTCACAGACTTATTTGATTTTGTTCGCGTCAGTTTTTTGCCCCATGTTTGTCCCTCTGTTCATTTGTGCCTGTTTTGGATGGTGCATGAACAGCAATGAGATGCCTGGTAAGTGATTTTAATTCTTTCCCGCAATAAAATAACAATCAGAGAAAAAAGAGCGATAGTTCTGATAAGGAATTCTTAGTGCTTGGGAGCGATGAGTGCAGCGAGGAGGACGAGCCTTCGCCATCGCTCTGTTCCCACTACAGTCAAGGGCAAAAACGTTGCGCGTTGTTGTGAAAGAGTACAACACGTGGATGGGTGGGGTTGATAAATTCGACCAGAAAAGGAATCTCTATCGAGCAGACCACCGTTCAAGGCGCTGGTGGAGCCACATTTTTACTTCATCTTGGACGTAGCGGTGGTCAATTCTTTCATTCAAATTTCCTCCATAACGCCTGTGACCTGCCTGCAGTTCCGCCTGTTGCTTGGGCGTCAGCTGATTGCCCAAAACACTTTTCGAAAATCAAAACAAACCCTCAAAGCTCACTACAACAAGACAAGCAAGATGAATAGACGCAGAATGAGTGGTGTTCTTGATGAGATCCGATTTGCCGAAAATGGCCACCACCTCATGCTTACTGGAAAACGGCTGTGGTGCCGCTGGTGGTCTACAAAGCAGAAGGAAGTCCCCACCATATGCCTCCGCAAAATGTGCAACGTGTCGCTTTGTGTTGTTTGCTTTGGCCCATTTCATTGTAGTGACAACTAGCTGAAATAGATGGTGGGACATACTCCCTACAGAATGAAGCCACGTTATATGGTTGGTGGGACACACGCTATCCCACTTTTTTCTCTTTGTGAACAGAGAAATTCCACTAATTTTTTGTTTGCTAATAAAGCTGTCCTTGAAAGTTTCTGGTGATAAACAAAGCGCCTAAATTACTTTTTTCTTCTTTACATGCATCAAAGGGTTAAACCGATTTATGTTGAAATATATATGCATTATACCTTTAACGGGGGGAGGATGGGGAAGAGGCAGGCAGTCGCCATTATTGAGCTGCTGCCCGCGGCTTCACTCACTGCCATACCCATGCAATACGAGCATCACTGTTCGATTGCCCAGTATTTCCTACTGTGTATCTACTGTGTATTTCCTCTTACAATATTTTCTTACTCCCGTTCACTATTTTTTTGGGCTATAAATATTTACCAGCATTTCATAGTTCAACGGCTTGTGTCGACTTATTGGTGCATTAGCTTTCCTC
>NW_028146838.1:0-69000 GCF_055883805.1 Amblyomma maculatum | reverse complement strand
ACTAATAACGCCTGCATATATGCCGCACTGTGAAATACAAATTCATTTGTATTGTCCATTTCCGTCCGTTATTGAACCGCAGTGGACATGCCACAAAGAGCAGCCTTCCGGGCACAAAATAAAGGAATGTGGACAATTGTGAGCGAGTGGATCAGCTGACGATGGCCCTGGATTTCAATAGGCGCCATCCTGAGTGTAAAGTAAACTAATAAGGCCTGCATATATGCCGCACTGTGAAATACAAATTCATTTGTATTGTCCATTTCCGTCCGTTATTGCATCTGCAGTGGACATGCCACAAAGAGCAGCCTTCCGGGCACAAAATAAAGGAATGTGGACAATTGTGAGCGAGTGGATCAGCTGACGATGGCCCTGGATTTAAATAGGCGCCATCCTGAGTGTAAAGTAAACTAATAACGCCTGCATATATGCTGCACTGTGAAATACAAATTCATTTGTATTGTCCATTTCCGTCCGTTATTGCACCACAGTGGACATGCCAGAAAGAGCAGCCTTCCGGGCACAAAATAAAGGAATGTGGACAATTGTGAGCGTGTGGATCAGCTGACGATGGCCCTGGATTTCAATAGGCGCTATCCTGAGTGTAAACTAATAACGCCTGCATATATGCCGCACTGTGAAATACAAATTCATTTGTATTGTCCATTTCCGTCCGTTATTGCACCGCAGTGGACATGCCACAAAGAGCAGCCTTCCGGGCACAAAATAAAAGAATGAGGAAAATTGTGAGCGTGTGGATCAGCTGACGATGGGCCTGGATTTCAATAGGCGCCATCCTGAGTGTAAACTAATAACGCCTGCATATATGCCGCACTGTGAAATACAAATTCATTTGTATTGTCCATTTCCGTCCGTTATTGCACCGCAGTAGACGTGCCACAAAGAGCAGCCTTCCGGGCACAAAATAAAGGAATGTGGACAATTGTGAGCGTGTAGATCAGCTGACGATGGCCCTGGATTTCAATAGGCGCCATCCTGAATGTAAAGTAAACTAATAACGCCTGCATATATGCCGCAATGTCAAATACAAATTCATTTGTAATGTCCATTTCCGTCCGTTATTGCACCGCAGTGGACATGCCACAAAAAGCAGCCTTCCGGGCAAAAAATAAAGGAATGTGGACAATTGTGAGCGAGTGGATCAGCTGACGATGAGCCTGGATTTCAATAGGCGCCATCCTGAGTGTAAACTAATAACGCCTGCATATATGCCGCACTGTGAAATAAAAATTCATTTGTATTGTCCATTTCCGTCCGTTATTGCACCGCAGTGGACATGCCACAAAGAGCAGCCTTCCGGGCACAAAATAAAAGAATGTGGACAATTGTGAGCGAGTGGATCAGCTGACGATGAGCCTAGATTTCAATAGGCGCCATCCTGAGTGTAAACTAATAACGCCTGCATATATGCCGCACTGTAAAATACAAATTCATTTGTATTGTCCATTTCCGTCCGCTATTGCACCGCAGTGGACATGCCACAAAGAGCAGCCTTCCGGGCACAAAATAAAGGAATGTGGACAATTGTGAGCGAGTGGATCAGCTGACGACGAGCCTGGATTTAAATAGGCGCCATCCTGAGTGTAAAGTAAACTAATAACGCCTGCATATATGCCGCACTGTGAAATACAAATTCATCTGTATTGTCCATTTCCGTCCGTTATTGCACCGCAGTGGACCTGCCACAAAGAGCAGCCTTCCGGGCACAAAATAAAGGAATGTGGACAATTGTGAGCGTGTGGATCAGCTGACGATGGCCCTGGATTTCAGTAGGCGCCATCCTGAGTGTAAAGTAAACTAATAACGCCTGCATATATGCCGCACTGTGAAATACAATTTCATTTGTATTGTCCATTTCCGTCCGTTATTGCACCGCAGTGGACATGCCACAAAGAGCAGCCTTGCGGGCACAAAATAGAGGAATGTGGACAATTGTGAGCGAGTGGATCAGCTGACGATGGCCCTGGATTTCAATCGGCGCCATCCTGAGTGTAAAGTAAACTAATAACGCCTGCATATTAGCCGCACTGTGAAATACAAATTCATTTGTATTGTCCATTTCCGTCCGTTATTGCACCGCAGTGGACATGCCACAAAGAGCAGCCTTCCGGGCACAAAATAAAGGAATGTGGACAATTGTGAGCGTGTGGATCAGCTGACGATGGCCCTGGATTTCAATAGGCGCCATCCTGAGTGTAAAGTAAACTAATAACGCCTGCATATATCACCGCACTGTGAAATACAAATTCATTTGTATTGTCCATTTCCGTCCGTTATTGCACCGCAGTGGACATGCCACAAAGAGCAGCCTTCCGGGCACAAAATAAAGGAATGTGGACAATTGTGAGCGAGTGGATCAGCTGACGATGAGCCTGGATTTCAATAGGCGCCATCCTGAGTGTAAACTAATAACGCCTGCATATATGCCGCACTGTGAAATACAAATTCATTTGTATTGTCCATTTCCGTCCGTTATTGCACCGTAGTGGACATGCCACAAAGAGCAGCCTTCCGGGCACAAAATAAAGGAATGTGGAAAATTGTGAGCGTGTGGATCAGCTGACGATGGCCCTGGATTTCAATAGGCGCCATCCTGAGTGTAAAGTAAACTAATAACGCCTGCATATATGCCGCAATGTGAAATACAAATTCATTTGTATTGTCCATTTCCGTCCGTTATTGCACCGCAGTGGACATGCCACAAAGAGCAGCCTTCCGGGCACAAAATAAAGGAATGTGGACAATTGTGAGCGAGTGGATCAGCTGACGATGAGTCTGGATTTAAATAGGCGCCATCCTGAGTGTAAAGTAAACTAATAACGCCTGCATATATGCCGCACTGTGAAATACAAATTCATTCGTATTGTCCATTTCCGTCCGTTATTGCACCGCAGTGGACATGCCACAAAGAGCAGCCTTCCGGGCACAAAATAAAAGAATGTGGACAATTGTGAGCGTGTGGATCAGCTGACGATGGCCCTGGATTTAAATAGGCGCCATCCTGAGTGTAAAGTAAACTAATAACGCCTGCATATATGCCGCACTGTGAAATACAAATTCATTTGTATTGTCCATTTTCGTCCGTTATTGCACTGCAGTGGACATGCCACAAAGAGCAGCCTTCCGGGCACAAAATAAAGGAATGTGGACAATTGTGAGCGTGTGGACCAGCTGACGATGGCCCTGAATTTCAATAGGCGCCATCCTGAGTGTAAAGTAAACTAATAACGCCTGCATATATGCCGCACTGTGAAATACAAATTCATTTGTATTGTCCATTTCCGTCCGTTATTGCACCGCAGTGGACATGCCACAAAGAGCAGCCTTCCGGGCACAAAATAAAGGAATGTGGACAATTGTGAGCGAGTGGATCAGCTGACGATGGCCCTGGATTTCAATAGGCGCCATCCTGAGTGTAAAGTAAACTAATACCGCCTGCATATATGCCGCACTGTGAAATACAAATTCTTTTGTATTGTCCATTTCCGTCCGTTATTGCACCGCAGTGGACATGCCACAAAGAGCAGCCTTCCGGGCACAAAATAAAAAAATGTGGACAATTGTGAGCGAGTGGATCAGCTGACGATGAGCCTGGATTTCAATAGGCGCCATCCTGAGTGTAAACTAATAACGCCTGCATATATGCCGCACTGTGAAATACAAATCCATTTGTATTGTCCATTTCCGTCCGTTATTGCACCGCAGTGGACATGCCACAAAGAGCAGCCTTCCGGGCACAAAATAAAAGAATGTGGACAATTGTGAGCGAGTGGATCAGCTGACGATGAGCCTGAATTTCAATAGGCGCCATCCTGAGTGTAAACTAATAACGCCTGCATATATGCCGCACTGTGAAATACAAATTAATTTGTATTGTCCATTTCCGTCCGTTATTGCACCGCAGTGGACATGCCACAAAGAGCAGCCTTCCGGGCACAAAAAAAAAGGAATGTGGACAATTGTGAGCGAGTGGATCAGCTGACGATGAGTCTGGATTTAAATAGGCGCCATCCTGAGTGTAAAGTAAACTAATAACGCCTGCATATATGCCACACTGTGAAATACAAATTCATTTGTATTGTCCATTTCCGTCCGTTATTGCACCGCAGTGGACATGCCACAAAGAGCAGCCTTCCGGGCACAAAATAAAAGAATGTGGACAAATGTGAGCGAGTGGATCAGCTGACGATGGCCCTGGATTTCAATAGGCGCCATCCTGAGTGTAAAGTGAACTAATAACGCCTGCATATATGCCGCACTGTGAAATACAAATTCATTCGTATTGTCCATTTCCGTCCGTTATTGCACCGCAGTGGACATGCCACAAAGAGCAGCCTTCCGGGCACAAAATAAAGGAATGTGGACAATTGTGAGCGTGTGGATCAGCTGACGATGGCCCTGGATTTCAATAGGCGCCATCCTGAGTTTAAAGTAAACTAATAACGCCTGCATATATGCCGCACTGTGAAATACAAACTCATTTGTATTGTCCATTTCCGTCCGTTATTGCACCGCAGTGGACATGCCACAAAGAGCAGCCTTCCGGGCACAAAATAAAAGAATGTGGACAAATGTGAGCGAGTGGATCAGCTGACGATGGCCCTGGATTTCAATAGGCGCCATCCTGAGTGTAAAGTGAACTAATAATGCCTGCATATATGCCGCACTGTGAAATACAAATTCATTCGTATTGTCCATTTCCGTCCGTTATTGCACCGCAGTGGACATGCCACAAAAAGCAGCCTTCCGGGCACAAAATAAAGGAATGTGGACAATTGTGAGCGTGTGGATCAGCTGACGATGGCCCTGGATTTCAATAGGCGCCGTCCTGAGTGTAAAGTAAACTAATAACGCCTGCATATATGCCGCACTGTGAAATACAAATTCATTTGTATTGTCCATTTCCGTCCGTTATTGCACCGCAGTGGACATGCCACAAAGAGCAGCCTTCCGGGCACAAAATAAAGGAATGTGGACAATTGTGAGCGTGTGGATCAGCTGACGATGGCCCTGGATTTCAATAGGCGCCATCCTGAGTGTAAAGTAAACTAATAACGCCTGCATATATGCCGCACTGTGAAATACAAATTCATTTGTATTGTCCATTTCCGTCCGTTATTGAACCGCAGTGGACATGCCACAAAGAGCAGCCTTCCGGGCACAAAATAAAGGAATGTGGACAATTGTGAGCGAGTGGATCAGCTGACGATGGCCCTGGATTTCAATAGGCGCCATCCTGAGTGTAAAGTAAACTAATAAGGCCTGCATATATGCCGCACTGTGAAATACAAATTCATTTGTATTGTCCATTTCCGTCCGTTATTGCACTGCAGTGGACATGCCACAAAGAGCAGCCTTCCGGGCACAAAATAAAGGAATGTGGACAATTGTGAGCGAGTGGATCAGCTGACGATGAGTGGATTTAAATAGGCGCCATCCTGAGTGTAAAGTAAACTAATAACGCCTGCATATATGCTGCACTGTGAAATACAAATTCATTTGTATTGTCCATTTCCGTCCGTTATTGCACCACAGTGGACATGCCAGAAAGAGCAGCCTTCCGGGCACAAAATAAAGGAATGTGGACAATTGTGAGCGTGTGGATCAGCTGACGATGGCCCTGGATTTCAATAGGCGCTATCCTGAGTGTAAACTAATAACGCCTGCATATATGCCGCACTGTGAAATACAAATTCATTTGTATTGTCCATTTCCGTCCGTTATTGCACCGCAGTGGACATGCCACAAAGAGCAGCCTTCCGGGCACAAAATAAAAGAATGAGGAAAATTGTGAGCGTGTGGATCAGCTGACGATGGGCCTGGATTTCAATAGGCGCCATCCTGAGTGTAAACTAATAACGCCTGCATATATGCCGCACTGTGAAATACAAATTCATTTGTATTGTCCATTTCCGTCCGTTATTGCACCGCAGTAGACGTGCCACAAAGAGCAGCCTTCCGGGCACAAAATAAAGGAATGTGGACAATTGTGAGCGTGTAGATCAGCTGACGATGGCCCTGGATTTCAATAGGCGCCATCCTGAATGTAAAGTAAACTAATAACGCCTGCATATATGCCGCAATGTCAAATACAAATTCATTTGTAATGTCCATTTCCGTCCGTTATTGCACCGCAGTGGACATGCCACAAAAAGCAGCCTTCCGGGCAAAAAATAAAGGAATGTGGACAATTGTGAGCGAGTGGATCAGCTGACGATGAGCCTGGATTTCAATAGGCGCCATCCTGAGTGTAAACTAATAACGCCTGCATATATGCCGCACTGTGAAATAAAAATTCATTTGTATTGTCCATTTCCGTCCGTTATTGCACCGCAGTGGACATGCCACAAAGAGCAGCCTTCCGGGCACAAAATAAAAGAATGTGGACAATTGTGAGCGAGTGGATCAGCTGACGATGAGCCTAGATTTCAATAGGCGCCATCCTGAGTGTAAACTAATAACGCCTGCATATATGCCGCACTGTAAAATACAAATTCATTTGTATTGTCCATTTCCGTCCGCTATTGCACCGCAGTGGACATGCCACAAAGAGCAGCCTTCCGGGCACAAAATAAAGGAATGTGGACAATTGTGAGCGAGTGGATCAGCTGACGACGAGCCTGGATTTAAATAGGCGCCATCCTGAGTGTAAAGTAAACTAATAACGCCTGCATATATGCCGCACTGTGAAATACAAATTCATCTGTATTGTCCATTTCCGTCCGTTATTGCACCGCAGTGGACCTGCCACAAAGAGCAGCCTTCCGGGCACAAAATAAAGGAATGTGGACAATTGTGAGCGTGTGGATCAGCTGACGATGGCCCTGGATTTCAGTAGGCGCCATCCTGAGTGTAAAGTAAACTAATAACGCCTGCATATATGCCGCACTGTGAAATACAATTTCATTTGTATTGTCCATTTCCGTCCGTTATTGCACCGCAGTGGACATGCCACAAAGAGCAGCCTTGCGGGCACAAAATAGAGGAATGTGGACAATTGTGAGCGAGTGGATCAGCTGACGATGGCCCTGGATTTCAATCGGCGCCATCCTGAGTGTAAAGTAAACTAATAACGCCTGCATATTAGCCGCACTGTGAAATACAAATTCATTTGTATTGTCCATTTCCGTCCGTTATTGCACCGCAGTGGACATGCCACAAAGAGCAGCCTTCCGGGCACAAAATAAAGGAATGTGGACAATTGTGAGCGTGTGGATCAGCTGACGATGGCCCTGGATTTCAATAGGCGCCATCCTGAGTGTAAAGTAAACTAATAACGCCTGCATATATCACCGCACTGTGAAATACAAATTCATTTGTATTGTCCATTTCCGTCCGTTATTGCACCGCAGTGGACATGCCACAAAGAGCAGCCTTCCGGGCACAAAATAAAGGAATGTGGACAATTGTGAGCGAGTGGATCAGCTGACGATGAGCCTGGATTTCAATAGGCGCCATCCTGAGTGTAAACTAATAACGCCTGCATATATGCCGCACTGTGAAATACAAATTCATTTGTATTGTCCATTTCCGTCCGTTATTGCACCGTAGTGGACATGCCACAAAGAGCAGCCTTCCGGGCACAAAATAAAGGAATGTGGAAAATTGTGAGCGTGTGGATCAGCTGACGATGGCCCTGGATTTCAATAGGCGCCATCCTGAGTGTAAAGTAAACTAATAACGCCTGCATATATGCCGCAATGTGAAATACAAATTCATTTGTATTGTCCATTTCCGTCCGTTATTGCACCGCAGTGGACATGCCACAAAGAGCAGCCTTCCGGGCACAAAATAAAGGAATGTGGACAATTGTGAGCGAGTGGATCAGCTGACGATGAGTCTGGATTTAAATAGGCGCCATCCTGAGTGTAAAGTAAACTAATAACGCCTGCATATATGCCGCACTGTGAAATACAAATTCATTCGTATTGTCCATTTCCGTCCGTTATTGCACCGCAGTGGACATGCCACAAAGAGCAGCCTTCCGGGCACAAAATAAAAGAATGTGGACAATTGTGAGCGTGTGGATCAGCTGACGATGGCCCTGGATTTAAATAGGCGCCATCCTGAGTGTAAAGTAAACTAATAACGCCTGCATATATGCCGCACTGTGAAATACAAATTCATTTGTATTGTCCATTTTCGTCCGTTATTGCACTGCAGTGGACATGCCACAAAGAGCAGCCTTCCGGGCACAAAATAAAGGAATGTGGACAATTGTGAGCGTGTGGACCAGCTGACGATGGCCCTGAATTTCAATAGGCGCCATCCTGAGTGTAAAGTAAACTAATAACGCCTGCATATATGCCGCACTGTGAAATACAAATTCATTTGTATTGTCCATTTCCGTCCGTTATTGCACCGCAGTGGACATGCCACAAAGAGCAGCCTTCCGGGCACAAAATAAAGGAATGTGGACAATTGTGAGCGAGTGGATCAGCTGACGATGGCCCTGGATTTCAATAGGCGCCATCCTGAGTGTAAAGTAAACTAATAACGCCTGCATATATGCCGCACTGTGAAATACAAATTCATTTGTATTGTCCATTTCCGTCCGTTATTGCACCGCAGCGGACATGCCACAAAGAGCAGCCTTCCGGGCACAAAATAAAAGAATGCGGACAATTGTGAGCGTGTGGATCAGCTGACGATGGCCCTGGATTTAAATAGGCGCCATCCTGAGTTTAAAGTAAACTAATAACGCCTGCATATATGCCGCACTGTGAAATACAAATTCATTTGTATTGTCCATTTTCGTCCGTTATTGCAATGCAGTGGACATGCCACAAAGAGCAGCCTTCCGGGCACAAAATAAAGGAATGTGGACAATTGTGAGCGTGTGGACCAGCTGACGATGGCCCTGAATTTCAATAGGCGCCATCCTGAGTGTAAAGTAAACTAATAACGCCTGCATATATGCCGCACTGTGAAATACAAATTCATTTGTATTGTCCATTTCCGTCCGTTATTGCACCGCAGTGGACATGCCACAAAGAGCAGCCTTCCGGGCACAAAATAAAGGAATGTGGACAATTGTGAGCGAGTGGATCAGCTGACGATGGCCCTGGATTTCAATAGGCGCCATCCTGAGTGTAAAGTAAACTAATAACGCCTGCATATATGCCGCAATGTGAAATACAAATTCATTTGTATTGTCCATTTCCGTCCGTTATTGCACCGCAGTGGACATGCCACAAAGAGCAGCCTTCCGGGCACAAAATAAAGGAATGTGGACAATTGTGAGCGAGTAGATCAGCTGACGATGAGCCTGGATTTCAATAGGCGCCATCCTGAGTGTAAAGTGAACTAATAATGCCTGCATATATGCCGCACTGTGAAATACAAATTCGTTCGTATTGTCCATTTCCGTCCGTTATTGCACCGCAGTGGACATGCCACAAAGAGCAGCCTTCCGGGCACAAAATAGAGGAATGTGAACAATTGTGAGCGAGTGGATCAGCTGACGATGGCCCTGGATTTCAATCGGCGCCATCCTGAGTGTAAAGTAAACTAATAACGCCTGCATGTATGCCGCACTGTGAAATACAAATTCATTTGTATTGTCCATTTCCGTCCGTTATTGCACCGCAGTGGACATGCCACAAAGAGGAGCCTTCCGGGCACAAAATAAAGGAATGTGGACAATTGTGAGCGTGTGGATCAGCTGACGATGGCCCTGGATTTCAATAGGCGCCATCCTGAGTGTAAAGTAAACTAATAACGCCTGCATGTATGCCGCACTGTGAAATACAAATTCATTTGTATTGTCCATTTCCGTCCGTTATTGCACCGCAGTGGACATGCCACAAAGAGGAGCCTTCCGGGCACAAAATAAAGGAATGTGGACAATTGTGAGCGTGTGGATCAGCTGACGATGGCCCTGGATTTCAATAGGCGCCATCCTGAGTGTAAACTAATAACGCCTGCATATATGCCGCACTGTGAAATACAAATTCATTTGTATTGTCAATTTCCGTCCGTTATTGCACCGCAGTGGACATGCCACAAAGAGCAGCCTTCCGGGCACAAAATAAAGGAATGTGGACAATTGTGAGCGAGTGGACCAGCTGACGATGGCCCTGGATTTCAATAGGCGCCATCCTGAGTGTAAAGTGAACTAATAATGCCTGCATATATGCCGCACTGTGAAATACAAATTCGTTCGTATTGTCCATTTCCGTCCGTTATTGCACCGCAGTGGACATGCCACAAAGAGCAGCCTTCCGGGCACAAAATAGAGGAATGTGAACAATTGTGAGCGAGTGGATAAGCTGACGATGGCCCTGGATTTCAATCGGCGCCATCCTGAGTGTAAAGTAAACTAATAACGCCTGCATGTATGCCGCACTGTGAAATACAAATTCATTTGTATTGTCCATTTCCGTCCGTTATTGCACCGCAGTGGACATGCCACAAAGAGCAGCCTTCCGGGCACAAAATAAAAGATTGTGGACAAATGTGAGCGAGTGGATCAGCTGACGATGGCCCTTGATTTCAATAGGCGCCATCCTGAGTGTAAAGTGAACTAATAATGCCTGCATATATGCCGCAATGTGAAATACAAATTCATTCGTATTGTCCATTTCCGTCCGTTATTGCACCGCAGTGGACATGCCACAAAGAGCAGCCTTCCGGGCACAAAATAGAGGAATGTGAACAATTGTGAGCGAGTGGATCAGCTGACGATGGCCCTGGATTTCAATCGGCGCCATCCTGAGTGTAAAGTAAACTAATAACGCCTGCATGTATGCCGCACTGTGAAATACAAATTCATTTGTATTGTCCATTTCCGTCCGTTATTGCACCGCAGTGGACATGCCACAAAGAGGAGCCTTCCGGGCACAAAATAAAGGAATGTGGACAATTGTGAGCGTGTGGATCAGCTGACGATGGCCCTGGATTTCAATAGGCGCCATCCTGAGTGTAAAGTAAACTAATAACGCCTGCATATATGCCGCACTGTGAAATACAAATTCATTTGTATTGTCCATTTCCGTCCGTTATTGCACCGCAGTGGACATGCCACAAAGAGCAGCCTTCCGGGCACAAAATAAAGGAATGTGGACAATTGTGAGCGAGTGGACCAGCTGACGATGGCCCTGAATTTCAATAGGCGCCATCCTGAGTGTAAAGTAAACTAATAACGCCTGCATATATGCCGCACTGTGAAATACAAATTCATTTGTATTGTCCATTTCCGTCCGTTATTGCACCGCAGTGGACATGCCACAAAGAGCAGCCTTCCGGGCACAAAATAAAGGAATGTGGACAATTGTGAGCGAGTGGATCAGCTGACAATGGCCCTGGATTTCAATAGGCGCCATCCTGAGTGTAAAGTAAACTAATACCGCCTGCATATATGCCGCACTGTGAAATACAAATTCATTTGTATTGTCCATTTCCGTCCGTTATTGCACCGCAGCGGACATGCCACAAAGAGCAGCCTTCCGGGCACAAAATAAAAGAATGTGGACAATTGTGAGCGTGTGGATCAGCTGACGATGGCCCTGGATTTAAATAGGCGCCATCCTGAGTGTAAACTAATAACGCCTGCATATATGCCGCACTGTGAAATACAAATTCATTTGTATTGTCCATTTTCGTCCATTTTCGTCCGTTATTGCACTGCAGTGGACATGCCACAAAGAGCAGCCTTCCGGGCACAAAATAAAGGAATGTGGACAATTGTGAGCGAGTGGAGCAGCTGACGATGAGCCTGGATTTAAATAGGCGCCATCCTGAGTGTAAAGTAAACTAATAACGCCTGCATATATGCCGCACTGTGAAATACAAATTCATTTTTATTGTCCATTTCCGTCCGTTATTACACCGCAGTGGACATGCCACAAAGAGCAGCCTTCCGGGCACAAAATAAAGGAATGTGGACAATTGTGAGCGTGTGGATCAGCTGGCGATGGCCATGGATTTCAATAGGCGCCATCCTGAGTGTAAAGTAAACTAATAACGCCTGCATATATGCCGCACTGTGAAATACAAATTAATTTGTATTGTCCATTTCCGTCCGTTATTGCACCGCAGTGGACATGCCACAAAGAGCAGCCTTCCGGGCACAAAATAAAAAAATGTGGACAATTGTGAGCGAGTGGATCAGCTGACGATGAGCCTGGATTTCAATAGGCGCCATCCTGAGTGTAAACTAATAACGCCTGCATATATGCCGCACTGTGAAATACAAATCCATTTGTATTGTCCATTTCCGTCCGTTATTGCACCGCAGTGGACATGCCACAAAGAGCAGCCTTCCGGGCACAAAATCAAAGAATGTGGACAATTGTGAGCGAGTGGATCAGCTGACGATGAGCCTGAATTTCAATAGGCGCCATCCTGAGTGTAAACTAATAACGCCTGCATATATGCCGCACTGTGAAATACAAATTAATTTGTATTGTCCATTTCCGTCCGTTATTGCACCGCAGTGGACATGCCACAAAGAGCAGCCTTCCGGGCACAAAAAAAAAGGAATGTGGACAATTGTGAGCGAGTGGATCAGCTGACGATGAGTCTGGATTTAAATAGGCGCCATCCTGAGTGTAAAGTAAACTAATAACGCCTGCATATATGCCACACTGTGAAATACAAATTCATTTGTATTGTCCATTTCCGTCCGTTATTGCACCGCAGTGGACATGCCACAAAGAGCAGCCTTCCGGGCACAAAATAAAAGAATGTGGACAAATGTGAGCGAGTGGATCAGCTGACGATGGCCCTGGATTTCAATAGGCGCCCTCCTGAGTGTAAAGTGAACTAATAACGCCTGCATATATGCCGCACTGTGAAATACAAATTCATTCGTATTGTCCATTTCCGTCCGTTATTGCACCGCAGTGGACATGCCACAAAGAGCAGCCTTCCGGGCACAAAATAAAGGAATGTGGACAATTGTGAGCGTGTGGATCAGCTGACGATGGCCCTGGATTTCAATAGGCGCCATCCTGAGTTTAAAGTAAACTAATAACGCCTGCATATATGCCGCACTGTGAAATACAAATTCATTTGTATTGTCCATTTCCGTCCGTTATTGCACCGCAGTGGACATGCCACAAAGAGCAGCCTTCCGGGCACAAAATAAAAGAATGTGGACAAATGTGAGCGAGTGGATCAGCTGACGATGGCCCTGGATTTCAATAGGCGCCATCCTGAGTGTAAAGTGAACTAATAATGCCTGCATATATGCCGCACTGTGAAATACAAATTCATTCGTATTGTCCATTTCCGTCCGTTATTGCACCGCAGTGGACATGCCACAAAGAGCAGCCTTCCGGGCACAAAATAAAGGAATGTGGACAATTGTGAGCGAGTGGACCAGCTGACGATGGCCCTGAATTTCAATAGGCGCCATCCTGAGTGTAAAGTAAACTAATAACGCCTGCATATATGCCGCACTGTGAAATACAAATTCATTTGTATTGTCCATTTCCGTCCGTTATTGCACCGCAGTGGACATGCCACAAAGAGCAGCCTTCCGGGCACAAAATAAAGGAATGTGGACAATTGTGAGCGAGTGGATCAGCTGACGATGGCCCTGGATTTCAATAGGCGCCATCCTGAGTGTAAAGTAAACTAATACCGCCTGCATATATGCCGCACTGTGAAATACAAATTCATTTGTATTGTCCATTTCCGTCCGTTATTGCACCGCAGCGGACATGCCACAAAGAGCAGCCTTCCGGGCACAAAATAAAAGAATGTGGACAATTGTGAGCGTGTGGATCAGCTGACGATGGCCCTGGATTTAAATAGGCGCCATCCTGAGTGTAAACTAATAACGCCTGCATATATGCCGCACTGTGAAATACAAATTAATTTGTATTGTCCATTTCCGTCCGTTATTGCACCGCAGTGGACATGCCACAAAGAGCAGCCTTCCGGGCACAAAAAAAAAAGGAATGTGGACAATTGTGAGCGAGTGGATCAGCTGACGATGAGTCTGGATTTAAATAGGCGCCATCCTGAGTGTAAAGTAAACTAATAACACCTGCATATATGCCACACTGTGAAATACAAATTCATTTGTATTGTCCATTTCCGTCCGTTATTGCACCGCAGTGGACATGCCACAAAGAGCAGCCTTCCGGGCACAAAATAAAAGAATGTGCACAAATGTGAGCGAGTGGATCAGCTGACGATGGCCCTGGATTTCAATAGGCGCCATCCTGAGTGTAAAGTGAACTAATAACGCCTGCATATATGCCGCACTGTGAAATACAAATTCATTCGTATTGTCCATTTCCGTCCGTTATTGCACTGCAGTGGACATGCCACAAAGAGCAGCCTTCCGGGCACAAAATAAAGGAATGTGGACAATTGTGAGCGTGTGGACCAGCTGACGATGGCCCTGAATTTCAATAGGCGCCATCCTGAGTGTAAAGTAAACTAATAACGCCTGCATATATGCCGCACTGTGAAATACAAATTCATTTGTATTGTCCATTTCCGTCCGTTATTGCACCGCAGTGGACATGCCACAAAGAGCAGCCTTCCGGGCACAAAATAAAGGAATGTGGACAATTGTGAGCGAGTGGATCAGCTGACGATGGCCCTGGATTTCAATAGGCGCCATCCTGAGTGTAAAGTAAACTAATAACGCCTGCATATATGCCGCAATGTGAAATACAAATTCATTTGTATTGTCCATTTCCGTCCGTTATTGCACCGCAGTGGACATGCCACAAAGAGCAGCCTTCCGGGCACAAAATAAAGGAATGTGGACAATTGTGAGCGAGTAGATCAGCTGACGATGAGCCTGGATTTCAATAGGCGCCATCCTGAGTGTAAAGTGAACTAATAATGCCTGCATATATGCCGCACTGTGAAATACAAATTCGTTCGTATTGTCCATTTCCGTCCGTTATTGCACCGCAGTGGACATGCCACAAAGAGCAGCCTTCCGGGCACAAAATAGAGGAATGTGAACAATTGTGAGCGAGTGGATCAGCTGACGATGGCCCTGGATTTCAATCGGCGCCATCCTGAGTGTAAAGTAAACTAATAACGCCTGCATGTATGCCGCACTGTGAAATACAAATTCATTTGTATTGTCCATTTCCGTCCGTTATTGCACCGCAGTGGACATGCCACAAAGAGGAGCCTTCCGGGCACAAAATAAAGGAATGTGGACAATTGTGAGCGTGTGGATCAGCTGACGATGGCCCTGGATTTCAATAGGCGCCATCCTGAGTGTAAAGTAAACTAATAACGCCTGCATGTATGCCGCACTGTGAAATACAAATTCATTTGTATTGTCCATTTCCGTCCGTTATTGCACCGCAGTGGACATGCCACAAAGAGGAGCCTTCCGGGCACAAAATAAAGGAATGTGGACAATTGTGAGCGTGTGGATCAGCTGACGATGGCCCTGGATTTCAATAGGCGCCATCCTGAGTGTAAACTAATAACGCCTGCATATATGCCGCACTGTGAAATACAAATTCATTTGTATTGTCAATTTCCGTCCGTTATTGCACCGCAGTGGACATGCCACAAAGAGCAGCCTTCCGGGCACAAAATAAAGGAATGTGGACAATTGTGAGCGAGTGGACCAGCTGACGATGGCCCTGGATTTCAATAGGCGCCATCCTGAGTGTAAAGTGAACTAATAATGCCTGCATATATGCCGCACTGTGAAATACAAATTCGTTCGTATTGTCCATTTCCGTCCGTTATTGCACCGCAGTGGACATGCCACAAAGAGCAGCCTTCCGGGCACAAAATAGAGGAATGTGAACAATTGTGAGCGAGTGGATAAGCTGACGATGGCCCTGGATTTCAATCGGCGCCATCCTGAGTGTAAAGTAAACTAATAACGCCTGCATGTATGCCGCACTGTGAAATACAAATTCATTTGTATTGTCCATTTCCGTCCGTTATTGCACCGCAGTGGACATGCCACAAAGAGCAGCCTTCCGGGCACAAAATAAAAGATTGTGGACAAATGTGAGCGAGTGGATCAGCTGACGATGGCCCTTGATTTCAATAGGCGCCATCCTGAGTGTAAAGTGAACTAATAATGCCTGCATATATGCCGCAATGTGAAATACAAATTCATTCGTATTGTCCATTTCCGTCCGTTATTGCACCGCAGTGGACATGCCACAAAGAGCAGCCTTCCGGGCACAAAATAGAGGAATGTGAACAATTGTGAGCGAGTGGATCAGCTGACGATGGCCCTGGATTTCAATCGGCGCCATCCTGAGTGTAAAGTAAACTAATAACGCCTGCATGTATGCCGCACTGTGAAATACAAATTCATTTGTATTGTCCATTTCCGTCCGTTATTGCACCGCAGTGGACATGCCACAAAGAGGAGCCTTCCGGGCACAAAATAAAGGAATGTGGACAATTGTGAGCGTGTGGATCAGCTGACGATGGCCCTGGATTTCAATAGGCGCCATCCTGAGTGTAAAGTAAACTAATAACGCCTGCATATATGCCGCACTGTGAAATACAAATTCATTTGTATTGTCCATTTCCGTCCGTTATTGCACCGCAGTGGACATGCCACAAAGAGCAGCCTTCCGGGCACAAAATAAAGGAATGTGGACAATTGTGAGCGAGTGGACCAGCTGACGATGGCCCTGAATTTCAATAGGCGCCATCCTGAGTGTAAAGTAAACTAATAACGCCTGCATATATGCCGCACTGTGAAATACAAATTCATTTGTATTGTCCATTTCCGTCCGTTATTGCACCGCAGTGGACATGCCACAAAGAGCAGCCTTCCGGGCACAAAATAAAGGAATGTGGACAATTGTGAGCGAGTGGATCAGCTGACAATGGCCCTGGATTTCAATAGGCGCCATCCTGAGTGTAAAGTAAACTAATACCGCCTGCATATATGCCGCACTGTGAAATACAAATTCATTTGTATTGTCCATTTCCGTCCGTTATTGCACCGCAGCGGACATGCCACAAAGAGCAGCCTTCCGGGCACAAAATAAAAGAATGTGGACAATTGTGAGCGTGTGGATCAGCTGACGATGGCCCTGGATTTAAATAGGCGCCATCCTGAGTGTAAACTAATAACGCCTGCATATATGCCGCACTGTGAAATACAAATTCATTTGTATTGTCCATTTTCGTCCATTTTCGTCCGTTATTGCACTGCAGTGGACATGCCACAAAGAGCAGCCTTCCGGGCACAAAATAAAGGAATGTGGACAATTGTGAGCGAGTGGAGCAGCTGACGATGAGCCTGGATTTAAATAGGCGCCATCCTGAGTGTAAAGTAAACTAATAACGCCTGCATATATGCCGCACTGTGAAATACAAATTCATTTTTATTGTCCATTTCCGTCCGTTATTACACCGCAGTGGACATGCCACAAAGAGCAGCCTTCCGGGCACAAAATAAAGGAATGTGGACAATTGTGAGCGTGTGGATCAGCTGGCGATGGCCATGGATTTCAATAGGCGCCATCCTGAGTGTAAAGTAAACTAATAACGCCTGCATATATGCCGCACTGTGAAATACAAATTAATTTGTATTGTCCATTTCCGTCCGTTATTGCACCGCAGTGGACATGCCACAAAGAGCAGCCTTCCGGGCACAAAATAAAAAAATGTGGACAATTGTGAGCGAGTGGATCAGCTGACGATGAGCCTGGATTTCAATAGGCGCCATCCTGAGTGTAAACTAATAACGCCTGCATATATGCCGCACTGTGAAATACAAATCCATTTGTATTGTCCATTTCCGTCCGTTATTGCACCGCAGTGGACATGCCACAAAGAGCAGCCTTCCGGGCACAAAATAAAAGAATGTGGACAATTGTGAGCGAGTGGATCAGCTGACGATGAGCCTGAATTTCAATAGGCGCCATCCTGAGTGTAAACTAATAACGCCTGCATATATGCCGCACTGTGAAATACAAATTAATTTGTATTGTCCATTTCCGTCCGTTATTGCACCGCAGTGGACATGCCACAAAGAGCAGCCTTCCGGGCACAAAAAAAAAGGAATGTGGACAATTGTGAGCGAGTGGATCAGCTGACGATGAGTCTGGATTTAAATAGGCGCCATCCTGAGTGTAAAGTAAACTAATAACGCCTGCATATATGCCACACTGTGAAATACAAATTCATTTGTATTGTCCATTTCCGTCCGTTATTGCACCGCAGTGGACATGCCACAAAGAGCAGCCTTCCGGGCACAAAATAAAAGAATGTGGACAAATGTGAGCGAGTGGATCAGCTGACGATGGCCCTGGATTTCAATAGGCGCCCTCCTGAGTGTAAAGTGAACTAATAACGCCTGCATATATGCCGCACTGTGAAATACAAATTCATTCGTATTGTCCATTTCCGTCCGTTATTGCACCGCAGTGGACATGCCACAAAGAGCAGCCTTCCGGGCACAAAATAAAGGAATGTGGACAATTGTGAGCGTGTGGATCAGCTGACGATGGCCCTGGATTTCAATAGGCGCCATCCTGAGTTTAAAGTAAACTAATAACGCCTGCATATATGCCGCACTGTGAAATACAAATTCATTTGTATTGTCCATTTCCGTCCGTTATTGCACCGCAGTGGACATGCCACAAAGAGCAGCCTTCCGGGCACAAAATAAAAGAATGTGGACAAATGTGAGCGAGTGGATCAGCTGACGATGGCCCTGGATTTCAATAGGCGCCATCCTGAGTGTAAAGTGAACTAATATTGCCTGCATATATGCCGCACTGTGAAATACAAATTCATTCGTATTGTCCATTTCCGTCCGTTATTGCACCGCAGTGGACATGCCACAAAGAGCAGCCTTCCGGGCACAAAATAAAGGAATGTGGACAATTGTGAGCGAGTGGACCAGCTGACGATGGCCCTGAATTTCAATAGGCGCCATCCTGAGTGTAAAGTAAACTAATAACGCCTGCATATATGCCGCACTGTGAAATACAAATTCATTTGTATTGTCCATTTCCGTCCGTTATTGCACCGCAGTGGACATGCCACAAAGAGCAGCCTTCCGGGCACAAAATAAAGGAATGTGGACAATTGTGAGCGAGTGGATCAGCTGACGATGGCCCTGGATTTCAATAGGCGCCATCCTGAGTGTAAAGTAAACTAATACCGCCTGCATATATGCCGCACTGTGAAATACAAATTCATTTGTATTGTCCATTTCCGTCCGTTATTGCACCGCAGCGGACATGCCACAAAGAGCAGCCTTCCGGGCACAAAATAAAAGAATGTGGACAATTGTGAGCGTGTGGATCAGCTGACGATGGCCCTGGATTTAAATAGGCGCCATCCTGAGTGTAAACTAATAACGCCTGCATATATGCCGCACTGTGAAATACAAATTAATTTGTATTGTCCATTTCCGTCCGTTATTGCACCGCAGTGGACATGCCACAAAGAGCAGCCTTCCGGGCACAAAAAAAAAAGGAATGTGGACAATTGTGAGCGAGTGGATCAGCTGACGATGAGTCTGGATTTAAATAGGCGCCATCCTGAGTGTAAAGTAAACTAATAACACCTGCATATATGCCACACTGTGAAATACAAATTCATTTGTATTGTCCATTTCCGTCCGTTATTGCACCGCAGTGGACATGCCACAAAGAGCAGCCTTCCGGGCACAAAATAAAAGAATGTGCACAAATGTGAGCGAGTGGATCAGCTGACGATGGCCCTGGATTTCAATAGGCGCCATCCTGAGTGTAAAGTGAACTAATAACGCCTGCATATATGCCGCACTGTGAAATACAAATTCATTCGTATTGTCCATTTCCGTCCGTTATTGCACTGCAGTGGACATGCCACAAAGAGCAGCCTTCCGGGCACAAAATAAAGGAATGTGGACAATTGTGAGCGTGTGGATCAGCTGACGATGGCCCTGGATTTCAATAGGCGCCATCCTGAGTTTAAAGTAAACTAATAACGCCTGCATATATGCCGCACTGTGAAATACAAACTCATTTGTATTGTCCATTTCCGTCCGTTATTGCACCGCAGTGGACATGCCACAAAGAGCAGCCTTCCGGGCACAAAATAAAAGAATGTGGACAAATGTGAGCGAGTGGATCAGCTGACGATGGCCCTGGATTTCAATAGGCGCCATCCTGAGTGTAAAGTGAACTAATAATGCCTGCATATATGCCGCACTGTGAAATACAAATTCATTCGTATTGTCCATTTCCGTCCGTTATTGCACCGCAGTGGACATGCCACAAAGAGCAGCCTTCCGGGCACAAAATAAAGGAATGTGGACAATTGTGAGCGTGTGGATCAGCTGACGATGGCCCTGGATTTCAATAGGCGCCGTCCTGAGTGTAAAGTAAACTAATAACGCCTGCATATATGCCGCACCGTGAAATACAAATTCATTTGTATTGTCCATTTCCGTCCGTTATTGCACCGCAGTGGACATGCCACAAAGAGCAGCCTTCCGGGCACAAAATAAAGGAATGTGGACAATTGTGAGCGTGTGGATCAGCTGACGATGGCCCTGGATTTCAATAGGCGCCATCCTGAGTGTAAAGTAAACTAATAACGCCTGCATATATGCCGCACTGTGAAATACAAATTCATTTGTATTGTCCATTTCCGTCCGTTATTGAACCGCAGTGGACATGCCACAAAGAGCAGCCTTCCGGGCACAAAATAAAGGAATGTGGACAATTGTGAGCGAGTGGATCAGCTGACGATGGCCCTGGATTTCAATAGGCGCCATCCTGAGTGTAAAGTAAACTAATAACGCCTGCATATATGCCGCACTGTGAAATACAAATTCATTTGTATTGTCCATTTCCGTCCGTTATTGCACTGCAGTGGACATGCCACAAAGAGCAGCCTTCCGGGCACAAAATAAAGGAATGTGGACAATTGTGAGCGAGTGGATCAGCTGACGATGAGTGGATTTAAATAGGCGCCATCCTGAGTGTAAAGTAAACTAATAACGCCTGCATATATGCTGCACTGTGAAATACAAATTCATTTGTATTGTCCATTTCCGTCCGTTATTGCACCACAGTGGACATGCCAGAAAGAGCAGCCTTCCGGGCACAAAATAAAGGAATGTGGACAATTGTGAGCGTGTGGATCAGCTGACGATGGCCCTGGATTTCAATAGGCGCTATCCTGAGTGTAAACTAATAACGCCTGCATATATGCCGCACTGTGAAATACAAATTCGTTTGTATTGTCCATTTCCGTCCGTTATTGCACCGCAGTGGACATGCCACAAAGAGCAGCCTTCCGGGCACAAAATAAAAGAATGAGGAAAATTGTGAGCGTGTGGATCAGCTGACGATGGGCCTGGATTTCAATAGGCGCCATCCTGAGTGTAAACTAATAACGCCTGCATATATGCCGCACTGTGAAATACAAATTCATTTGTATTGTCCATTTCCGTCCGTTATTGCACCGCAGTAGACGTGCCACAAAGAGCAGCCTTCCGGGCACAAAATAAAGGAATGTGGACAATTGTGAGCGTGTAGATCAGCTGACGATGGCCCTGGATTTCAATAGGCGCCATCCTGAATGTAAAGTAAACTAATAACGCCTGCATATATGCCGCAATGTCAAATACAAATTCATTTGTAATGTCCATTTCCGTCCGTTATTGCACCGCAGTGGACATGCCACAAAAAGCAGCCTTCCGGGCAAAAAATAAAGGAATGTGGACAATTGTGAGCGAGTGGATCAGCTGACGATGAGCCTGGATTTCAATAGGCGCCATCCTGAGTGTAAACTAATAACGCCTGCATATATGCCGCACTGTGAAATACAAATTCATTTGTATTGTCCATTTCCGTCCGTTATTGCACCGCAGTGGACATGCCACAAAGAGCAGCCTTCCGGGCACAAAATAAAAGAATGTGGACAATTGTGAGCGAGTGGATCAGCTGACGATGAGCCTAGATTTCAATAGGCGCCATCCTGAGTGTAAACTAATAACGCCTGCATATATGCCGCACTGTAAAATACAAATTCATTTGTATTGTCCATTTCCGTCCGCTATTGCACCGCAGTGGACATGCCACAAAGAGCAGCCTTCCGGGCACAAAATAAAGGAATGTGGACAATTGTGAGCGAGTGGATCAGCTGACGACGAGCCTGGATTTAAATAGGCGCCATCCTGAGTGTAAAGTAAACTAATAACGCCTGCATATATGCCGCACTGTGAAATACAAATTCATCTGTATTGTCCATTTCCGTCCGTTATTGCACCGCAGTGGACCTGCCACAAAGAGCAGCCTTCCGGGCACAAAATAAAGGAATGTGGACAATTGTGAGCGTGTGGATCAGCTGACGATGGCCCTGGATTTCAGTAGGTGCCATCCTGAGTGTAAAGTAAACTAATAACGCCTGCATATATGCCGCACTGTGAAATACAATTTCATTTGTATTGTCCATTTCCGTCCGTTATTGCACCGCAGTGGACATGCCACAAAGAGCAGCCTTGCGGGCACAAAATAGAGGAATGTGGACAATTGTGAGCGAGTGGATCAGCTGACGATGGCCCTGGATTTCAATCGGCGCCATCCTGAGTGTAAAGTAAACTAATAACGCCTGCATATATGCCGCACTGTGAAATACAAATTCATTTGTATTGTCCATTTCCGTCCGTTATTGCACCGCAGTGGACATGCCACAAAGAGCAGCCTTCCGGGCACAAAATAAAGGAATGTGGACAATTGTGAGCGTGTGGATCAGCTGACGATGGCCCTGGATTTCAATAGGCGCCATCCTGAGTGTAAAGTAAACTAATAACGCCTGCATATATCACCGCACTGTGAAATACAAATTCATTTGTATTGTCCATTTCCGTCCGTTATTGCACCGCAGTGGACATGCCACAAAGAGCAGCCTTCCGGGCACAAAATAAAGGAATGTGGACAATTGTGAGCGAGTGGATCAGCTGACGATGAGCCTGGATTTCAATAGGCGCCATCCTGAGTGTAAACTAATAACGCCTGCATATATGCCGCACTGTGAAATACAAATTCATTTGTATTGTCCATTTCCGTCCGTTATTGCACCGTAGTGGACATGCCACAAAGAGCAGCCTTCCGGGCACAAAATAAAGGAATGTGGAAAATTGTGAGCGTGTGGATCAGCTGACGATGGCCCTGGATTTCAATAGGCGCCATCCTGAGTGTAAAGTAAACTAATAACGCCTGCATATATGCCGCAATGTGAAATACAAATTCATTTGTATTGTCCATTTCCGTCCGTTATTGCACCGCAGTGGACATGCCACAAAGAGCAGCCTTCCGGGCACAAAATAAAGGAATGTGGACAATTGTGAGCGAGTGGATCAGCTGACGATGAGTCTGGATTTAAATAGGCGCCATCCTGAGTGTAAAGTAAACTAATAACGCCTGCATATATGCCGCACTGTGAAATACAAATTCATTCGTATTGTCCATTTCCGTCCGTTATTGCACCGCAGTGGACATGCCACAAAGAGCAGCCTTCCGGGCACAAAATAAAAGAATGTGGACAATTGTGAGCGTGTGGATCAGCTGACGATGGCCCTGGATTTAAATAGGCGCCATCCTGAGTGTAAAGTAAACTAATAACGCCTGCATATATGCCGCACTGTGAAATACAAATTCATTTGTATTGTCCATTTTCGTCCGTTATTGCACTGCAGTGGACATGCCACAAAGAGCAGCCTTCCGGGCACAAAATAAAGGAATGTGGACAATTGTGAGCGTGTGGACCAGCTGACGATGGCCCTGAATTTCAATAGGCGCCATCCTGAGTGTAAAGTAAACTAATAACGCCTGCATATATGCCGCACTGTGAAATACAAATTCATTTGTATTGTCCATTTCCGTCCGTTATTGCACCGCAGTGGACATGCCACAAAGAGCAGCCTTCCGGGCACAAAATAAAGGAATGTGGACAATTGTGAGCGAGTGGATCAGCTGACGATGGCCCTGGATTTCAATAGGCGCCATCCTGAGTGTAAAGTAAACTAATAACGCCTGCATATATGCCGCACTGTGAAATACAAATTCATTTGTATTGTCCATTTCCGTCCGTTATTGCACCGCAGCGGACATGCCACAAAGAGCAGCCTTCCGGGCACAAAATAAAAGAATGTGGACAATTGTGAGCGTGTGGATCAGCTGACGATGGCCCTGGATTTAAATAGGCGCCATCCTGAGTGTAAAGTAAACTAATAACGCCTGCATATATGCCGCACTGTGAAATACAAATTCATTTGTATTGTCCATTTTCGTCCGTTATTGCACTGCAGTGGACATGCCACAAAGAGCAGCCTTCCGGGCACAAAATAAAGGAATGTGGACAATTGTGAGCGTGTGGACCAGCTGACGATGGCCCTGAATTTCAATAGGCGCCATCCTGAGTGTAAAGTAAACTAATAACGCCTGCATATATGCCGCACTGTGAAATACAAATTCATTTGTATTGTCCATTTCCGTCCGTTATTGCACCGCAGTGGACATGCCACAAAGAGCAGCCTTCCGGGCACAAAATAAAGGAATGTGGACAATTGTGAGCGAGTGGATCAGCTGACGATGGCCCTGGATTTCAATAGGCGCCATCCTGAGTGTAAAGTAAACTAATAACGCCTGCATATATGCCGCAATGTGAAATACAAATTCATTTGTATTGTCCATTTCCGTCCGTTATTGCACCGCAGTGGACATGCCACAAAGAGCAGCCTTCCGGGCACAAAATAAAGGAATGTGGACAATTGTGAGCGAGTAGATCAGCTGACGATGAGCCTGGATTTCAATAGGCGCCATCCTGAGTGTAAAGTGAACTAATAATGCCTGCATATATGCCGCACTGTGAAATACAAATTCGTTCGCATTGTCCATTTCCGTCCGTTATTGCACCGCAGTGGACATGCCACAAAGAGCAGCCTTCCGGGCACAAAATAGAGGAATGTGAACAATTGTGAGCGAGTGGATCAGCTGACGATGGCCCTGGATTTCAATCGGCGCCATCCTGAGTGTAAAGTAAACTAATAACGCCTGCATGTATGCCGCACTGTGAAATACAAATTCATTTGTATTGTCCATTTCCGTCCGTTATTGCACCGCAGTGGACATGCCACAAAGAGGAGCCTTCCGGGCACAAAATAAAGGAATGTGGACAGTTGTGAGCGTGTGGATCAGCTGACGATGGCCCTGGATTTCAATAGGCGCCATCCTGAGTGTAAACTAATAACGCCTGCATATATGCCGCACTGTGAAATACAAATTCATTTGTATTGTCAATTTCCGTCCGTTATTGCACCGCAGTGGACATGCCACAAAGAGCAGCCTTCCGGGCACAAAATAAAGGAATGTGGACAATAGTGAGCGAGTGGACCAGCTGACGATGGCCCTGGATTTCAATAGGCGCCATCCTGAGTGTAAAGTGAACTAATAATGCCTGCATATATGCCGCACTGTGAAATACAAATTCATTTGTATTGTCCATTTCCGTCCGTTATTGCACCGCAGTGGACATGCCACAAAGAGGAGCCTTCCGGGCACAAAATAAAGAAATGTGGACAATTGTGAGCGTGTGGATCAGCTGACGATGGCCCTGGATTTCAATAGGCGCCATCCTGAGTGTAAACTAATAACGCCTGCATATATGCCGCACTGTGAAATACAAATTCATTTGTATTGTCAATTTCCGTCCGTTATTGCACCGCAGTGGACATGCCACAAAGAGCAGCCTTCCGGGCACAAAATAAAGGAATGTGGACAATAGTGAGCGAGTGGACCAGCTGACGATGGCCCTGGATTTCAATAGGCGCCATCCTGAGTGTAAAGTGAACTAATAATGCCTGCATATATGCCGCACTGTGAAATACAAATTCGTTCGTATTGTCCATTTCCGTCCGTTATTGTACCGCAGTGGACATGCCACAAAGAGCAGCCTTCCGGGCACAAAATAGAGGAATGTGAACAATTGTGAGCGAGTGGATAAGCTGACGATGGCCCTGGATTTCAATCGGCGCCATCCTGAGTGTAAAGTAAACTAATAACGCCTGCATGTATGCCGCACTGTGAAATACAAATTCATTTGTATTGTCCATTTCCGTCCGTTATTGCACCGCAGTGGACATGCCACAAAGAGCAGCCTTCCGGGCACAAAATAAAAGATTGTGGACAAATGTGAGCGAGTGGATCAGCTGACGATGGCCCTTGATTTCAATAGGCGCCATCCTGAGTGTAAAGTGAACTAATAATGCCTGCATATATGCCGCACTGTGAAATACAAATTCATTCGTATTGTCCATTTCCGTCCGTTATTGCACCGCAGTGGACATGCCACAAAGAGCAGCCTTCCGGGCACAAAATAGAGGAATGTGAACAATTGTGAGCGAGTGGATCAGCTGACGATGGCCCTGGATTTCAATCGGCGCCATCCTGAGTGTAAAGTAAACTAATAACGCCTGCATGTATGCCGCACTGTGAAATACAAATTCATTTGTATTGTCCATTTCCGTCCGTTATTGCACCGCAGTGGACATGCCACAAAGAGGAGCCTTCCGGGCACAAAATAAAGGAATGTGGACAATTGTGAGCGTGTGGATCAGCTGACGATGGCCCTGGATTTCAATAGGCGCCATCCTGAGTGTAAAGTAAACTAATAACGCCTGCATATATGCCGCACTGTGAAATACAAATTCATTTGTATTGTCCATTTCCGTCCGTTATTGCACCGCAGTGGACATGCCACAAAGAGCAGCCTTCCGGGCACAAAATAAAGGAATGTGGACAATTGTGAGCGAGTGGATCAGCTGACGATGGCCCTGGATTTCAATAGGCGCCATCCTGAGTGTAAAGTAAACTAATACCGCCTGCATATATGCCGCACTGTGAAATACAAATTCATTTGTATTGTCCATTTCCGTCCGTTATTGCACCGCAGCGGACATGCCACAAAGAGCAGCCTTCCGGGCACAAAATAAAAGAATGTGGACAATTGTGAGCGTGTGGATCAGCTGACGATGGCCCTGGATTTAAATAGGCGCCATCCTGAGTGTAAACTAATAACGCCTGCATATATGCCGCACTGTGAAATACAAATTCATTTGTATTGTCCATTTTCGTCCATTTTCGTCCGTTATTGCACTGCAGTTGACATGCCACAAAGAGCAGCCTTCCGGGCACAAAATAAAGGAATGTGGACAATTGTGAGCGAGTGGAGCAGCTGACGATGAGCCTGGATTTAAATAGGCGCCATCCTGAGTGTAAAGTAAACTAATAACGCCTGCATATATGCCGCACTGTGAAATACAAATTCATTTTTATTGTCCATTTCCGTCCGTTATTACACCGCAGTGGACATGCCACAAAGAGCAGCCTTCCGGGCACAAAATAAAGGAATGTGGACAATTGTGAGCGTGTGGATCAGCTGGCGATGGCCATGGATTTCAATAGGCGCCATCCTGAGTGTAAAGTAAACTAATAACGCCTGCATATATGCCGCACTGTGAAATACAAATTAATTTGTATTGTCCATTTCCGTCCGTTATTGCACCGCAGTGGACATGCCACAAAGAGCAGCCTTCCGGGCACAAAATAAAAAAATGTGGACAATTGTGAGCGAGTGGATCAGCTGACGATGAGCCTGGATTTCAATAGGCGCCATCCTGAGTGTAAACTAATAACGCCTGCATATATGCCGCACTGTGAAATACAAATCCATTTGTATTGTCCATTTCCGTCCGTTATTGCACCGCAGTGGACATGCCACAAAGAGCAGCCTTCCGGGCACAAAATAAAAGAATGTGGACAATTGTGAGCGAGTGGATCAGCTGACGATGAGCCTGAATTTCAATAGGCGCCATCCTGAGTGTAAACTAATAACGCCTGCATATATGCCGCACTGTGAAATACAAATTAATTTGTATTGTCCATTTCCGTCCGTTATTGCACCGCAGTGGACATGCCACAAAGAGCAGCCTTCCGGGCACAAAAAAAAAAGGAATGTGGACAATTGTGAGCGAGTGGATCAGCTGACGATGAGTCTGGATTTAAATAGGCGCCATCCTGAGTGTAAAGTAAACTAATAACGCCTGCATATATGCCACACTGTGAAATACAAATTCATTTGTATTGTCCATTTCCGTCCGTTATTGCACCGCAGTGGACATGCCACAAAGAGCAGCCTTCCGGGCACAAAATAAAAGAATGTGGACAAATGTGAGCGAGTGGATCAGCTGACGATGGCCCTGGATTTCAATAGGCGCCATCCTGAGTGTAAAGTGAACTAATAACGCCTGCATATATGCCGCACTGTGAAATACAAATTCATTCGTATTGTCCATTTCCGTCCGTTATTGCACCGCAGTGGACATGCCACAAAGAGCAGCCTTCCGGGCACAAAATAAAGGAATGTTGACAATTGTGAGCGTGTGGATCAGCTGACGATGGCCCTGGATTTCAATAGGCGCCATCCTGAGTTTAAAGTAAACTAATAACGCCTGCATATATGCCGCACTGTGAAATACAAAGTCATTTGTATTGTCCATTTCCGTCCGTTATTGCACCGCAGTGGACATGCCACAAAGAGCAGCCTTCCGGGCACAAAATAAAAGAATGTGGACAAATGTGAGCGAGTGGATCAGCTGACGATGGCCCTGGATTTCAATAGGCGCCATCCTGAGTGTAAAGTGAACTAATAATGCCTGCATATATGCCGCACTGTGAAATACAAATTCATTCGTATTGTCCATTTCCGTCCGTTATTGCACCGCAGTGGACATGCCACAAAGAGCAGCCTTCCGGGCACAAAATAGAGGAATGTGAACAATTGTGAGCGAGTGGATCAGCTGACGATGGCCCTGGATTTCAATCGGCGCCATCCTGAGTGTAAAGTAAACTAATAACGCCTGCATGTATGCCGCACTGTGAAATACAAATTCATTTGTATTGTCCATTTCCGTCCGTTATTGCACCGCAGTGGACATGCCACAAAGAGGAGCCTTCCGGGCACAAAATAAAGGAATGTGGACAATTGTGAGCGTGTGGATCAGCTGACGATGGCCCTGGATTTCAATAGGCGCCATCCTGAGTGTAAAGTAAACTAATAACGCCTGCATATATGCCGCACTGTGAAATACAAATTCATTTGTATTGTCCATTTCCGTCCGTTATTGCACCGCAGTGGACATGCCACAAAGAGCAGCCTTCCGGGCACAAAATAAAGGAATGTGGACAATTGTGAGCGAGTGGATCAGCTGACGATGGCCCTGGATTTCAATAGGCGCCATCCTGAGTGTAAAGTAAACTAATACCGCCTGCATATATGCCGCACTGTGAAATACAAATTCATTTGTATTGTCCATTTCCGTCCGTTATTGCACCGCAGCGGACATGCCACAAAGAGCAGCCTTCCGGGCACAAAATAAAAGAATGTGGACAATTGTGAGCGTGTGGATCAGCTGACGATGGCCCTGGATTTAAATAGGCGCCATCCTGAGTGTAAACTAATAACGCCTGCATATATGCCGCACTGTGAAATACAAATTCATTTGTATTGTCCATTTTCGTCCATTTTCGTCCGTTATTGCACTGCAGTTGACATGCCACAAAGAGCAGCCTTCCGGGCACAAAATAAAGGAATGTGGACAATTGTGAGCGAGTGGAGCAGCTGACGATGAGCCTGGATTTAAATAGGCGCCATCCTGAGTGTAAAGTAAACTAATAACGCCTGCATATATGCCGCACTGTGAAATACAAATTCATTTTTATTGTCCATTTCCGTCCGTTATTACACCGCAGTGGACATGCCACAAAGAGCAGCCTTCCGGGCACAAAATAAAGGAATGTGGACAATTGTGAGCGTGTGGATCAGCTGGCGATGGCCATGGATTTCAATAGGCGCCATCCTGAGTGTAAAGTAAACTAATAACGCCTGCATATATGCCGCACTGTGAAATACAAATTAATTTGTATTGTCCATTTCCGTCCGTTATTGCACCGCAGTGGACATGCCACAAAGAGCAGCCTTCCGGGCACAAAATAAAAAAATGTGGACAATTGTGAGCGAGTGGATCAGCTGACGATGAGCCTGGATTTCAATAGGCGCCATCCTGAGTGTAAACTAATAACGCCTGCATATATGCCGCACTGTGAAATACAAATCCATTTGTATTGTCCATTTCCGTCCGTTATTGCACCGCAGTGGACATGCCACAAAGAGCAGCCTTCCGGGCACAAAATAAAAGAATGTGGACAATTGTGAGCGAGTGGATCAGCTGACGATGAGCCTGAATTTCAATAGGCGCCATCCTGAGTGTAAACTAATAACGCCTGCATATATGCCGCACTGTGAAATACAAATTAATTTGTATTGTCCATTTCCGTCCGTTATTGCACCGCAGTGGACATGCCACAAAGAGCAGCCTTCCGGGCACAAAAAAAAAAGGAATGTGGACAATTGTGAGCGAGTGGATCAGCTGACGATGAGTCTGGATTTAAATAGGCGCCATCCTGAGTGTAAAGTAAACTAATAACGCCTGCATATATGCCACACTGTGAAATACAAATTCATTTGTATTGTCCATTTCCGTCCGTTATTGCACCGCAGTGGACATGCCACAAAGAGCAGCCTTCCGGGCACAAAATAAAAGAATGTGGACAAATGTGAGCGAGTGGATCAGCTGACGATGGCCCTGGATTTCAATAGGCGCCATCCTGAGTGTAAAGTGAACTAATAACGCCTGCATATATGCCGCACTGTGAAATACAAATTCATTCGTATTGTCCATTTCCGTCCGTTATTGCACCGCAGTGGACATGCCACAAAGAGCAGCCTTCCGGGCACAAAATAAAGGAATGTTGACAATTGTGAGCGTGTGGATCAGCTGACGATGGCCCTGGATTTCAATAGGCGCCATCCTGAGTTTAAAGTAAACTAATAACGCCTGCATATATGCCGCACTGTGAAATACAAAGTCATTTGTATTGTCCATTTCCGTCCGTTATTGCACCGCAGTGGACATGCCACAAAGAGCAGCCTTCCGGGCACAAAATAAAAGAATGTGGACAAATGTGAGCGAGTGGATCAGCTGACGATGGCCCTGGATTTCAATAGGCGCCATCCTGAGTGTAAAGTGAACTAATAATGCCTGCATATATGCCGCACTGTGAAATACAAATTCATTCGTATTCTCCATTTCCGTCCGTTATTGCACCGCAGTGGACATGCCACAAAGAGCAGCCTTCCGGGCACAAAATAAAGGAATGTGGACAATTGTGAGCGAGTGGACCAGCTGACGATGGCCCTGAATTTCAATAGGCGCCATCCTGAGTGTAAAGTAAACTAATAACGCCTGCATATATGCCGCACTGTGAAATACAAATTCATTTGTATTGTCCATTTCCGTCCGTTATTGCACCGCAGTGGACATGCCACAAAGAGCAGCCTTCCGGGCACAAAATAAAGGAATGTGGACAATTGTGAGCGAGTGGATCAGCTGACGATGGCCCTGGATTTCAATAGGCGCCATCCTGAGTGTAAAGTAAACTAATACCGCCTGCATATATGCCGCACTGTGAAATACAAATTCATTTGTATTGTCCATTTCCGTCCGTTATTGCACCGCAGCGGACATGCCACAAAGAGCAGCCTTCCGGGCACAAAATAAAAGAATGTGGACAATTGTGAGCGTGTGGATCAGCTGACGATGGCCCTGGATTTAAATAGGCGCCATCCTGAGTGTAAACTAATAACGCCTGCATATATGCCGCACTGTGAAATACAAATTCATTTGTATTGTCCATTTTCGTCCATTTTCGTCCGTTATTGCACTGCAGTGGACATGCCACAAAGAGCAGCCTTCCGGGCACAAAATAAAGGAATGTGGACAATTGTGAGCGAGTGGATCAGCTGACGATGAGCCTGGATTTAAATAGGCGCCATCCTGAGTGTAAAGTAAACTAATAACGCCTGCAAATATGCCGCACTGTGAAATACAAATTCATTTTTATTGTCCATTTCCGTCCGTTATTACACCGCAGTGGACATGCCACAAAGAGCAGCCTTCCGGGCACAAAATAAAGGAATGTGGACAATTGTGAGCGTGTGGATCAGCTGGCGATGGCCATGGATTTCAATAGGCGCCATCCTGAGTGTAAAGTAAACTAATAACGCCTGCATATATGCCGCACTGTGAAATACAAATTAATTTGTATTGTCCATTTCCGTCCGTTATTGCACCGCAGTGGACATGCCACAAAGAGCAGCCTTCCGGGCACAAAATAAAAAAATGTGGACATTTGTGAGCGAGTGGATCAGCTGACGATGAGCCTGGATTTCAATAGGCGCCATCCTGAGTGTAAACTAATAACGCCTGCATATATGCCGCACTGTGAAATACAAATCCATTTGTATTGTCCATTTCCGTCCGTTATTGCACCGCAGTGGACATGCCACAAAGAGCAGCCTTCCGGGCACAAAATAAAAGAATGTGGACAATTGTGAGCGAGTGGATCAGCTGACGATGAGCCTGAATTTCAATAGGCGCCATCCTGAGTGTAAACTAATAACGCCTGCATATATGCCGCACTGTGAAATACAAATTAATTTGTATTGTCCATTTCCGTCCGTTATTGCACCGCAGTGGACATGCCACAAAGAGCAGCCTTCCGGGCACAAAAAAAAAAGGAATGTGGACAATTGTGAGCGAGTGGATCAGCTGACGATGAGTCTGGATTTAAATAGGCGCCATCCTGAGTGTAAAGTAAACTAATAACGCCTGCATATATGCCACACTGTGAAATACAAATTCATTTGTATTGTCCATTTCCGTCCGTTATTGCACCGCAGTGGACATGCCACAAAGAGCAGCCTTCCGGGCACAAAATAAAAGAATGTGGACAAATGTGAGCGAGTGGATCAGCTGACGATGGCCCTGGATTTCAATAGGCGCCATCCTGAGTGTAAAGTGAACTAATAACGCCTGCATATATGCCGCACTGTGAAATACAAATTCATTCGTATTGTCCATTTCCGTCCGTTATTGCACCGCAGTGGACATGCCACAAAGAGCAGCCTTCCGGGCACAAAATAAAGGAATGTGGACAATTGTGAGCGTGTGGATCAGCTGACGATGGCCCTGGATTTCAATAGGCGCCATCCTGAGTTTAAAGTAAACTAATAACGCCTGCATATATGCCGCACTGTGAAATACAAATTCATTTGTATTGTCCATTTCCGTCCGTTATTGCACCGCAGTGGACATGCCACAAAGAGCAGCCTTCCGGGCACAAAATAAAAGAATGTGGACAAATGTGAGCGAGTGGATCAGCTGACGATGGCCCTGGATTTCAATAGGCGCCATCCTGAGTGTAAAGTGAACTAATAATGCCTGCATATATGCCGCACTGTGAAATACAAATTCATTCGTATTGTCCATTTCCGTCCGTTATTGCACCGCAGTGGACATGCCACAAAGAGCAGCCTTCCGGGCACAAAATAAAGGAATGTGGACAATTGTGAGCGTGTGGATCAGCTGACGATGGCCCTGGATTTCAATAGGCGCCGTCCTGAGTGTAAAGTAAACTAATAACGCCTGCATATATGCCGCACTGTGAAATACAAATTCATTTGTATTGTCCATTTCCGTCCGTTATTGCACCGCAGTGGACATGCCACAAAGAGCAGCCTTCCGGGCACAAAATAAAGGAATGTGGACAATTGTGAGCGTGTGGATCAGCTGACGATGGCCCTGGATTTCAATAGGCGCCATCCTGAGTGTAAAGTAAACTAATAACGCCTGCATATATGCCGCACTGTGAAATACAAATTCATTTGTATTGTCCATTTCCGTCCGTTATTGAACCGCAGTGGACATGCCACAAAGAGCAGCCTTCCGGGCACAAAATAAAGGAATGTGGACAATTGTGAGCGAGTGGATCAGCTGACGATGGCCCTGGATTTCAATAGGCGCCATCCTGAGTGTAAAGTAAACTAATAACGCCTGCATATATGCCGCACTGTGAAATACAAATTCATTTGTATTGTCCATTTCCGTCCGTTATTGCACTGCAGTGGACATGCCACAAAGAGCAGCCTTCCGGGCACAAAATAAAGGAATGTGGACAATTGTGAGCGAGTGGATCAGCTGACGATGAGTGGATTTAAATAGGCGCCATCCTGAGTGTAAAGTAAACTAATAACGCCTGCATATATGCTGCACTGTGAAATACAAATTCATTTGTATTGTCCATTTCCGTCCGTTATTGCAGCACAGTGGACATGCCAGAAAGAGCAGCCTTCCGGGCACAAAATAAAGGAATGTGGACAATTGTGAGCGTGTGGATCAGCTGACGATGGCCCTGGATTTCAATAGGCGCTATCCTGAGTGTAAACTAATAACGCCTGCATATATGCCGCACTGTGAAATACAAATTCATTTGTATTGTCCATTTCCGTCCGTTATTGCACCGCAGTGGACATGCCACAAAGAGCAGCCTTCCGGGCACAAAATAAAAGAATGAGGAAAATTGTGAGCGTGTGGATCAGCTGACGATGGGCCTCGATTTCAATAGGCGCCATCCTGAGTGTAAACTAATAACGCCTGCATATATGCCGCACTGTGAAATACAAATTCATTTGTATTGTCCATTTCCGTCCGTTATTGCACCGCAGTAGACATGCCACAAAGAGCAGCCTTCCGGGCACAAAATAAAGGAATGTGGACAATTGTGAGCGTGTAGATCAGCTGACGATGGCCCTGGATTTCAATAGGCGCCATCCTGAGTGTAAAGTAAACTAACAACGCCTGCATATATGCCGCAATGTCAAATACAAATTCATTTGTAATGTCCATTTCCGTCCGTTATTGCACCGCAGTGGACATGCCACAAAAAGCAGCCTTCCGGGCAAAAAATAAAGGAATGTGGACAATTGTGAGCGAGTGGATCAGCTGACGATGAGCCTGGATTTCAATAGGCGCCATCCTGAGTGTAAACTAATAACGCCTGCATATATGCCGCACTGTGAAATACAAATTCATTTGTATGTCCATTTCCGTCCGTTATTGCACCGCAGTGGACATGCCACAAAGAGCAGCCTTCCGGGCACAAAATAAAAGAATGTGGACAATTGTGAGCGAGTGGATCAGCTGACGATGAGCCTAGATTTCAATAGGCGCCATCCTGAGTGTAAACTAATAACGCCTGCATATATGCCGCACTGTAAAATACAAATTCATTTGTATTGTCTATTTCCGTCCGCTATTGCACCGCAGTGGACATGCCACAAAGAGCAGCCTTCCGGGCACAAAATAAAGGAATGTGGACAATTGTGAGCGAGTGGATCAGCTGACGACGAGCCTGGATTTAAATAGGCGCCATCCTGAGTGTAAAGTAAACTAATAACGCCTGCATATATGCCGCACTGTGAAATACAAATTCATCTGTATTGTCCATTTCCGTCCGTTATTGCACCGCAGTGGACCTGCCACAAAGAGCAGCCTTCCGGGCACAAAATAAAGGAATGTGGACAATTGTGAGCGTGTGGATCAGCTGACGATGGCCCTGGATTTCAGTAGGCGCCATCCTGAGTGTAAAGTAAACTAATAACGCCTGCATATATGCCGCACTGTGAAATACAATTTCATTTGTATTGTCCATTTCCGTCCGTTATTGCACCGCAGTGGACATGCCACAAAGAGCAGCCTTGCGGGCACAAAATAAGAGGAATGTGGACAATTGTGAGCGAGTGGATCAGCTGACGATGGCCCTGGATTTCAATCGGCGCCATCCTGAGTGTAAAGTAAACTAATAACGCCTGCATATATGCCGCACTGTGAAATACAAATTCATTTGTATTGTCCATTTCCGTCCGTTATTGCACCGCAGTGGACATGCCACAAAGAGCAGCCTTCCGGGCACAAAATAAAGGAATGTGGACAATTGTGAGCGTGTGGATCAGCTGACGATGGCCCTGGATTTCAATAGGCGCCATCCTGAGTGTAAAGTAAACTAATAACGCCTGCATATATCACCGCACTGTGAAATACAAATTCATTTGTATTGTCCATTTCCGTCCGTTATTGCACCGCAGTGGACATGCCACAAAGAGCAGCCTTCCGGGCAAAAAATAAAGGAATGTGGACAATTGTGAGCGAGTGGATCAGCTGACGATGAGCCTGGATTTCAATAGGCGCCATCCTGAGTGTAAACTAATAACGCCTGCATATATGCCGCACTGTGAAATACAAATTCATTTGTATTGTCCATTTCCGTCCGTTATTGCACCGCAGTGGACATGCCACAAAGAGCAGCCTTCCGGGCACAAAATAAAGGAATGTGGACAATTGTGAGCGAGTGGATCAGCTGACGATGAGCCTGGATTTCAATAGGCGCCATCCTGAGTGTAAACTAATAACGCCTGCATATATGCCGCACTGTGAAATACAAATTCATTTGTATTGTCCATTTCCGTCCGTTATTGCACCGTAGTGGACATGCCACAAAGAGCAGCCTTCCGGGCACAAAATAAAGGAATGTGGAAAATTGTGAGCGTGTGGATCAGCTGACGATGGCCCTGGATTTCAATAGGCGCCATCCTGAGTGTAAAGTAAACTAATAACGCCTGCATATATGCCGCAATGTGAAATACAAATTCATTTGTATTGTCCATTTCCGTCCGTTATTGCACCGCAGTGGACATGCCACAAAGAGCAGCCTTCCGGGCACAAAATAAAGGAATGTGGACAATTGTGAGCGAGTGGATCAGCTGACGATGAGTCTGGATTTAAATAGGCGCCATCCTGAGTGTAAAGTAAACTAATAACGCCTGCATATATGCCGCACTGTGAAATACAAATTCATTCGTATTGTCCATTTCCGTCCGTTATTGCACCGCAGTGGACATGCCACAAAGAGCAGCCTTCCGGGCACAAAATAAAAGAATGTGGACAATTGTGAGCGTGTGGATCAGCTGACGATGGCCCTGGATTTAAATAGGCGCCATCCTGAGTGTAAAGTAAACTAATAACGCCTGCATATATGCCGCACTGTGAAATACAAATTCATTTGTATTGTCCATTTTCGTCCGTTATTGCACTGCAGTGGACATGCCACAAAGAGCAGCCTTCCGGGCACAAAATAAAGGAATGTGGACAATTGTGAGCGTGTGGACCAGCTGACGATGGCCCTGAATTTCAATAGGCGCCATCCTGAGTGTAAAGTAAACTAATAACGCCTGCATATATGCCGCACTGTGAAATACAAATTCATTTGTATTGTCCATTTCCGTCCGTTATTGCACCGCAGTGGACATGCCACAAGGAGCAGCCTTCCGGGCACAAAATAAAGGAATGTGGACAATTGTGAGCGAGTGGATCAGCTGACGATGGCCCTGGATTTCAATAGGCGCCATCCTGAGTGTAAAGTAAACTAATAACGCCTGCATATATGCCGCACTGTGAAATACAAATTCATTTGTATTGTCCATTTCCGTCCGTTATTGCACCGCAGCGGACATGCCACAAAGAGCAGCCTTCCGGGCACAAAATAAAAGAATGTGGACAATTGTGAGCGTGTGGATCAGCTGACGATGGCCCTGGATTTAAATAGGCGCCATCCTGAGTGTAAAGTAAACTAATAACGCCTGCATATATGCCGCACTGTGAAATACAAATTCATTTGTATTGTCCATTTTCGTCCGTTATTGCACTGCAGTGGACATGCCACAAAGAGCAGCCTTCCGGGCACAAAATAAAGGAATGTGGACAATTGTGAGCGTGTGGACCAGCTGACGATGGCCCTGAATTTCAATAGGCGCCATCCTGAGTGTAAAGTAAACTAATAACGCCTGCATATATGCCGCACTGTGAAATACAAATTCATTTGTATTGTCCATTTCCGTCCGTTATTGCACCGCAGTGGACATGCCACAAAGAGCAGCCTTCCGGGCACAAAATAAAGGAATGTGGACAATTGTGAGCGAGTGGATCAGCTGACGATGGCCCTGGATTTCAATAGGCGCCATCCTGAGTGTAAAGTAAACTAATAACGCCTGCATATATGCCGCACTGTGAAATACAAATTCATTTGTATTGTCCATTTCCGTCTGTTATTGCACCGCAGCGGACATGCCACAAAGAGCAGCCTTCCGGGCACAAAATAAAAGAATGTGGACAATTGTGAGCGTGTGGATCAGCTGACGATGGCCCTGGATTTAAATAGGCGCCATCCTGAGTGTAAAGTAAACTAATAACGCCTGCATATATGCCGCACTGTGAAATACAAATTCATTTGTATTGTCCATTTTCGTCCATTTTCGTCCGTTATTGCACTGCAGTGGACATGCCACAAAGAGCAGCCTTCCGGGCACAAAATAAAGGAATGTGGAAATTGTGAGCGTGTGGACCAGCTGACGATGGCCCTGAATTTCAATAGGCGCCATCCTGAGTGTAAAGTAAACTAATAACGCCTGCATATATGCCGCACTGTGAAATACAAATTCATTTGTATTGTCCATTTCCGTCTGTTATTGCACCGCAGCGGACATGCCACAAAGAGCAGCCTTCCGGGCACAAAATAAAGGAATGTGGACAATTGTGAGCGTGTGGATCAGCTGGCGATGGCCATGGATTTCAATAGGCGCCATCCTGAGTGTAAAGTAAACTAATAACGCCTGCATATATGCCGCACTGTGAAATACAAATTCATTTGTATTGTCCATTTCCGTCCGTTATTGCGCCGCAGTGGACATGCCACAAAGAGCAGCCTTCCGGGCACAAAATAAAGGAATGTGGACAATTGTGAGCGAGTGGATCAGCTGACGATGAGCCTGGATTTCAATAGGCGCCATCCTTGGTGTAAACTAATAACGCCTGCATATATGCCGCACTGTGAAATACAAATTCATTTGTATTGTCCATTTCCATGCGTTATTGCACCGTAGTGGACATGCCACAAAGAGCAGCCTTCCGGGCACAAAATAAAGGAATGTGGAAAATTGTGAGCGTGTGGATCAGCTGACGATGGCCCTGGATTTCAATAGGCGCCATCCTGAGTGTAAAGTAAACTAATAACGCCTGCATATATGCCGCAATGTGAAATACAAATTCATTTGTATTGTCCATTTCCGTCCGTTATTGCACCGCAGTGGACATGCCACAAAGAGCAGCCTTCCGGGCACAAAATAAAGGAATGTGGACAATTGTGAGCGAGTAGATCAGCTGACGATGAGCCTGGATTTCAATAGGCGCCATCCTGAGTGTAAAATAATAACGCCTGCATATATGCCGCACTGTGAAATACAAATCCATTTGTATTGTCCATTTCCGTCCGTTATTGCACCGCAGTGGACATGCCACAAAGAGCAGCCTTCCGGGCACAAAATAAAGGAATGTGGACAACTGTGGGCGTGTGGATCAGCTGACGATGGCCCTGGATTTCAATAGGCGCCATCCTGAGTGTAAAGTAAACTAATAACGCCTGCATATATGCCGCACTGTGAAATACAAATTCATTTGTATTGTCCATTTCCGTCCGTTATTGCACCGCAGTGGACATGCCACGAAGAGCAGCCTTCCGGGCACAAAATAAAAGAATGTGGACAAATGTGAGCGAGTGGATCAGCTGACGATGGCCCTGGATTTCAATAGGCGCCATCCTGAGTGTAAAGTGAACTAATAATGCCTGCATATATGCCGCACTGTGAAATACAAATTCGTTCGTATTGTCCATTTCCGTCCGTTATTGCACCGCAGTGGACATGCCACAAAGAGGAGCCTTCCGGGCACAAAATAAAGGAATGTGGACAATTGTGAGCGTGTGGATCAGCTGACGATGGCCCTGGATTTCAATAGGCGCCATCCTGAGTGTAAAGTAAACTAATAACGCCTGCATGTATGCCGCACTGTGAAATACAAATTCATTTGTATTGTCCATTTCCGTCCGTTATTGCACCGCAGTGGACATGCCACAAAGAGGAGCCTTCCGGGCACAAAATAGAGGAATGTGAACAATTGTGAGCGAGTGGATAAGCTGACGATGGCCCTGGATTTCAATCGGCGCCATCCTGAGTGTAAAGTAAACTAATAACGCCTGCATGTATGCCGCACTGTGAAATACAAATTCATTTGTATTGTCCATTTCCGTCCGTTATTGCACCGCAGTGGACATGCCACAAAGAGCAGCCTTCCGGGCACAAAATAGAGGAATGTGAACAATTGTGAGCGAGTGGATCAGCTGACGATGGCCCTGGATTTCAATCGGCGCCATCCTGAGTGTAAAGTAAACTAATAACGCCTGCATGTATGCCGCACTGTGAAATACAAATTCATTTGTATTGTCCATTTCCGTCCGTTATTGCACCGCAGTGGACATGCCACAAAGAGGAGCCTTCCGGGCACAAAATAAAGGAATGTGGACAATTGTGAGCGTGTGGATCAGCTGACGATGGGCCTGGATTTCAATAGGCGCCATCCTGAGTGTAAAGTAAACTAATAACGCCTGCATATATGCCGCACTGTGAAATACAAATTCATTTGTATTGTCCATTTCCGTCCGTTATTGCACCGCAGTGGACATGCCACAAAGAGCAGCCTTCCGGGCACAAAATAAAGGAATGTGGACAATTGTGAGCGAGTGGACCAGCTGACGATGGCCCTGAATTTCAATAGGCGCCATCCTGAGTGTAAACAATTACGCCTGCATATATGCCGCACTGTGAAATACAAATTCATTTGTATTGTCCATTTCCGTCCGTTATTGCACCGCAGTGGACATGCCACAAAGAGGAGCCTTCCGGGCACAAAATAAAGGAATGTGGACAATTGTGAGCGAGTGGACCAGCTGACGATGACCCTGGATTTCAATAGGCGCCATCCTGAGTGTAAAGTAAACTAATAACGCCTGCATATATGCCGCACTGTGAAATACAAATTCATTTGTATTGTCCATTTCCGTCCGTTATTGCACCGCAGTGGACATGCCACAAAGAGCAGCCTTCCGGGCACAAAATAAAGGAATGTGGACAATTGTGAGCGAGTGGATCAGCTGACGATGGCCCTGGATTTCAATAGGCGCCATCCTGAGTGTAAAGTAAACTAATAACGCCTGCATATATGCCGCACTGTGAAATACAAATTCATTTGTATTGTCCATTTCCGTCCGTTATTCCACCGCAGCGGACATGCCACAAAGAGCAGCCTTCCGGGCACAAAATAAAAGAATGTGGACAATTGTGAGCGTGTGGATCAGCTGACGATGGCCCTGGATTTAAATAGGCGCCATCCTGAGTGTAAACTAATAACGCCTGCATATATGCCGCACTGTGAAATACAAATTCATTTGTATTGTCCATTTTCGTCCATTTTCGTCCGTTATTGCACTGCAGTGGACATGCCACAAAGAGCAGCCTTCCGGGCACAAAATAAAGGAATGTGGACAATTGTGAGCGAGTGGATCAGCTGACGATGAGCCTGGATTTAAATAGGCGCCATCCTGAGTGTAAAGTAAACTAATAACGCCTGCATATATGCCGCACTGTGAAATACAAATTCATTTGTATTGTCCATTTCCGTCCGTTATTGCACCGCAGTGGACATGCCACAAAGAGCAGCCTTCCGGGCACAAAATAAAGGAATGTGGACAATTGTGAGCGTGTGGATCAGCTGGCGATGGCCATGGATTTCAATAGGCGCCATCCTGAGTGTAAAGTAAACTAATAACGCCTGCATATATGCCGCACTGTGAAATACAAATTCATTTGTATTGTCCATTTCCGTCCGTTATTGCACCGCAGTGGACATGCCACAAAGAGCAGCCTTCCGGGCACAAAATAAAGGAATGTGGAAAATTGTGAGCGTGTGGATCAGCTGACGATGGCCCTGGATGTCAATAGGCGCCATCCTGAGTGTAAAGTAAACTAATAACGCCTGCATATATGCCGCAATGTGAAATACAAATTCATTTGTATTGTCCATTTCCGTCCGTTATTGCACCGCAGTGGACATGCCACAAAGAGCAGCCTTCCGGGCACAAAATAAAGGAATGTGGACAATTGGGAGCGAGTAGATCAGCTGACGATGAGCCTGGATTTCAATAGGCGCCATCCTGAGTGTAAACTAATAACGCCTGCATATATGCCGCACTGTGAAATACAAATTATTTGTATTGTCCATTTCCGTTCGTTATTGCACCGCAGTGGACATGCCACTAAGAGCAGCCTTCCGGGCACAAAATAAAGGAATGTGGACAATTGTGAGCGAGTGGATCAGCTGACGATGGCCCTGGATTTCAATCGGCGCCATCCTGAGTGTAAAGTAAACTAATAACGCCTGCATATATGCCGCACTGTGAAATACAAATTCATTTGTATTGTCCATTTCCGTCCGTTATTGCACCGCAGTGGACATGCCACAAAGAGCAGCCTTCCGGGCACAAAATAAAGGAATGTGGACAATTGTGAGCGAGTGGATCAGCTGACGATGGCCCTGGATTTCAATAGGCGCCATCCTGAGTGTAAAGTAAACTAATAACGCCTGCATATATGCCGCACTGTGAAATACAAATTCATTTGTATTGTCCATTTCCGTCCGTTATTCCACCGCAGCGGACATGCCACAAAGAGCAGCCTTCCGGGCACAAAATAAAAGAATGTGGACAATTGTGAGCGTGTGGATCAGCTGACGATGGCCCTGGATTTAAATAGGCGCCATCCTGAGTGTAAACTAATAACGCCTGCATATATGCCGCACTGTGAAATACAAATTCATTTGTATTGTCCATTTTCGTCCATTTTCGTCCGTTATTGCACTGCAGTGGACATGCCACAAAGAGCAGCCTTCCGGGCACAAAATAAAGGAATGTGGACAATTGTGAGCGAGTGGATCAGCTGACGATGAGCCTGGATTTAAATAGGCGCCATCCTGAGTGTAAAGTAAACTAATAACGCCTGCATATATGCCGCACTGTGAAATACAAATTCATTTGTATTGTCCATTTCCGTCCGTTATTGCACCGCAGTGGACATGCCACAAAGAGCAGCCTTCCGGGCACAAAATAAAGGAATGTGGACAATTGTGAGCGTGTGGATCAGCTGGCGATGGCCATGGATTTCAATAGGCGCCATCCTGAGTGTAAAGTAAACTAATAACGCCTGCATATATGCCGCACTGTGAAATACAAATTCATTTGTATTGTCCATTTCCGTCCGTTATTGCACCGCAGTGGACATGCCACAAAGAGCAGCCTTCCGGGCACAAAATAAAGGAATGTGGAAAATTGTGAGCGTGTGGATCAGCTGACGATGGCCCTGGATGTCAATAGGCGCCATCCTGAGTGTAAAGTAAACTAATAACGCCTGCATATATGCCGCAATGTGAAATACAAATTCATTTGTATTGTCCATTTCCGTCCGTTATTGCACCGCAGTGGACATGCCACAAAGAGCAGCCTTCCGGGCACAAAATAAAGGAATGTGGACAATTGGGAGCGAGTAGATCAGCTGACGATGAGCCTGGATTTCAATAGGCGCCATCCTGAGTGTAAACTAATAACGCCTGCATATATGCCGCACTGTGAAATACAAATTAATTTGTATTGTCCATTTCCGTTCGTTATTGCACCGCAGTGGACATGCCACTAAGAGCAGCCTTCCGGGCACAAAATAAAGGAATGTGGACAATTGTGAGCGAGTGGATCAGCTGACGATGGCCCTGGATTTCAATCGGCGCCATCCTGAGTGTAAAGTAAACTAATAACGCCTGCATATATGCCGCACTGTGAAATACAAATTCATTTGTATTGTCCATTTCCGTCCGTTATTGCACCGCAGTCGACATGCCACAAAGAGCAGCCTTCCGGGCACAAAATAAAAGATTGTGGACAATTGTGAGCGAGTAGATCAGCTGACGATGAGCCTGGATTTCAATAGGCGCCATCCTGAGTGTAAACTAATAACGCCTGCATATATGCCGCACTGTGAAATACAAATTAATTTGTATTGTCCATTTCCGTTCGTTATTGCACCGCAGTGGACATGCCACAAGGAGCAGCCTTCCGGGCACAAAATAAAGGAATGTGGACAAATGTGAGCGAGTGGATCAGCTGACGATGGCCCTGGATTTCAATCGGCGCCATCCTGAGTGTAAAGTAAACTAATAACGCCTGCATATATGCCGCACTGTGAAATACAAATTCATTTGTATTGTCCATTTCCGTCCGTTATTGCACCGCAGTCGACATGCCACAAAGAGCAGCCTTCCGGGCACAAAATAAAAGATTGTGGACAATTGTGAGCGAGTAGATCAGCTGACGATGAGCCTGGATTTCAATAGGCGCCATCCTGAGTGTAAACTAATAACGCCTGCATATATGCCGCACTGTGAAATACAAATTCATTTGTATTGTCCATTTCCGTCCGTTATTGCACCGCAGTGGACATGCCACAAAGAGCAGCCTTCCGGGCACAAAATAAAGGAATGTGGACAATTGTGAGCGAGTAGATCAGCTGACGATGAGCCTGGATTTCAATAGGCGCCATCCTGAGTGTAAACTAATAACGCCTGCATATATGCCGCACTGTGAAATACAAATTAATTTGTATTGTCCATTTCCGTTCGTTATTGCACCGCAGTGGACATGCCACAAAGAGCAGCCTTCCGGGCACAAAATAAAGGAATGTGGACAATTGTGAGCGATTGGATCAGCTGACGATGGCCCTGGATTTCAATCGGCGCCATCCTGAGTGTAAAGTAAACTAATAACGCCTGCATATATGCCGCACTGTGAAATACAAATCCATTTGTATTGTCCATTTCCGTCCGTTATTGCACCGCAGTGGACATGCCACAAAGAGCAGCCTTCCGGGCACAAAATAAAAGAATGTGGACAATTGTGAGCGAGTGGATCAGCTGACGATGAGCCTGAATTTCAATAGGCGCCATCCTGAGTGTAAACTAATAACGCCTGCATATATGCCGCACTGTGAAATACAAATTAATTTGTATTGTCCATTTCCGTTCGTTATTGCACCGCAGTGGACATGCCACAAAGAGCAGCCTTCCGGGCACAAAATAAAGGAATGTGGACAATTGTGAGCGAGTGGATCAGCTGACGATGGCCCTGGATTTCAATCGGCGCCATCCTGAGTGTAAAGTAAACTAATAACGCCTGCATATATGCCGCACTGTGAAATACAAATTCATTTGTATTGTCCATTTCCGTCCGTTATTGCACCGCAGTCGACATGCCACAAAGAGCAGCCTTCCGGGCACAAAATAAAAGATTGTGGACAAATGTGAGCGAGTGGATCAGCTGACGATGGCCCTGGATTTCAATAGGCGCCATCCTGAGTGTAAAGTGAACTAATAATGCCTGCATATATGCCGCACTGTGAAATACAAATTCATTCGTATTGTCCATTTCCGTCCGTTATTGCACCGCAGTGGACATGCCACAAAGAGCAGCCTTCCGGGCACAAAATAGAGGAATGTGAACAATTGTGAGCGAGTGGATCAGCTGACGATGGCCCTGGATTTCAATCGGCGCCATCCTGAGTGTAAAGTAAACTAATAACGCCTGCATGTATGCCGCACTGTGAAATACAAATTCATTTGTATTGTCCATTTCCGTCCGTTATTGCACCGCAGTGGACATGCCACAAAGAGGAGCCTTCCGGGCACAAAATAAAGGAATGTGGACAATTGTGAGCGTGTGGATCAGCTGACGATGGCCCTGGATTTCAATAGGCGCCATCCTGAGTGTAAAGTAAACTAATAACGCCTGCATATATGCCGCACTGTGAAATACAAATTCATTTGTATTGTCTATTTCCGTCCGTTATTGCACCGCAGTGGACATGCCACAAAGAGCAGCCTTCCGGGCACAAAATAAAGGAATGTGGACAATTGTGAGCGAGTGGACCAGCTGACGATGGCCCTGAATTTCAATAGGCGCCATCCTGAGTGTAAAGTAAACTAATAACGCCTGCATATATGCCGCACTGTGAAATACAAATTCATTTGTATTGTCCATTTCCGTCCGTTATTGCACCGCAGTGGACATGCCACAAAGAGCAGCCTTCCGGGCACAAAATAAAGGAATGTGGACAATTGTGAGCGAGTGGATCAGCTGACGATGGCCCTGGATTTCAATAGGCGCCATCCTGAGTGTAAAGTAAACTAATACCGCCTGCATATATGCCGCACTGTGAAATACAAATTCATTTGTATTGTCCATTTCCGTCCGTTATTGCACCGCAGCGGACATGCCACAAAGAGCAGCCTTCCGGGCACAAAATAAAAGAATGTGGACAATTGTGAGCGTGTGGATCAGCTGACGATGGCCCTGGATTTAAATAGGCGCCATCCTGAGTGTAAACTAATAACGCCTGCATATATGCCGCACTGTGAAATACAAATTCATTTGTATTGTCCATTTTCGTCCATTTTCGTCCGTTATTGCACTGCAGTGGACATGCCACAAAGAGCAGCCTTCCGGGCACAAAATAAAGGAATGTGGACAATTGTGAGCGAGTGGATCAGCTGACGATGAGCCTGGATTTAAATAGGCGCCATCCTGAGTGTAAAGTAAACTAATAACGCCTGCATATATGCCGCACTGTGATATACAAATTCATTTTTATTGTCCATTTCCGTCCGTTATTACACCGCAGTGGACATGCCACAAAGAGCAGCCTTCCGGGCACAAAATAAAGGAATGTGGACAATTGTGAGCGTGTGGATCAGCTGGCGATGGCCATGGATTTCAATAGGCGCCATCCTGAGTGTAAAGTAAACTAATAACGCCTGCATATATGCCGCACTGTGAAATACAAATTCATTTGTATTGTCCATTTCCGTCCGTTATTGCACCGCAGTGGACATGCCACAAAGAGCAGCCTTCCAGGCACAAAATAAAAAAATGTGGACAATTGTGAGCGAGTGGATCAGCTGACGATGAGCCTGGATTTCAATAGGCGCCATCCTGAGTGTAAACTAATAACGCCTGCATATATGCCGCACTGTGAAATACAAATCCATTTGTATTGTCCATTTCCGTCCGTTATTGCACCGCAGTGGACATGCCACAAAGAGCAGCCTTCCGGGCACAAAATAAAAGAATTTGGACAATTGTGAGCGAGTGGATCAGCTGACGATGAGCCTGAATTTCAATAGGCGCCATCCTGAGTGTAAACTAATAACGCCTGCATATATGCCGCACTGTGAAATACAAATTAATTTGTATTGTCCATTTCCGTCCGTTATTGCACCGCAGTGGACATGCCACAAAGAGCAGCCTTCCGGGCACAAAAAAAAAGGAATGTGGACAATCGTGAGCGAGTGGATCAGCTGACGATGAGTCTGGATTTAAATAGGCGCCATCCTGAGTGTAAAGTAAACTAATAACGCCTGCATATATGCCACACTGTGAAATACAAATTCATTTGTATTGTCCATTTCCGTCCGTTATTGCACCGCAGTGGAAATGCCACAAAGAGCAGCCTTCCGGGCACAAAATAAAAGAATGTGGACAAATGTGAGCGAGTGGATCAGCTGACGATGGCCCTGGATTTCAATAGGCGCCATCCTGAGTGTAAAGTGAACTAATAACGCCTGCATATATGCCGCACTGTGAAATACAAATTCATTCGTATTGTCCATTTCCGTCCGTTATTGCACCGCAGTGGACATGCCACAAAGAGCAGCCTTCCGGGCACAAAATAAAGGAATGTGGACAATTGTGAGCGAGTGGATCAGCTGACGATGGCCCTGGATTTCAATAGGCGCCATCCTGAGTGTAAAGTAAACTAATACCGCCTGCATATATGCCGCACTGTGAAATACAAATTCATTTGTATTGTCCATTTCCGTCCGTTATTGCACCGCAGCGGACATGCCACAAAGAGCAGCCTTCCGGGCACAAAATAAAAGAATGTGGACAATTGCGAGCGTGTGGATCAGCTGACGATGGCCCTGGATTTAAATAGGCGCCATCCTGAGTGTAAACTAATAACGCCTGCATATATGCCGCACTGTGAAATACAAATTCATTTGTATTGTCCATTTTCGTCCATTTTCGTCCGTTATTGCACTGCAGTGGACATGCCACAAAGAGCAGCCTTCCGGGCACAAAATAAAGGAATGTGGACAATTGTGAGCGAGTGGATCAGCTGACGATGAGCCTGGATTTAAATAGGCGCCATCCTGAGTGTAAAGTAAACTAATAACGCCTGCATATATGCCGCACTGTGAAATACAAATTCATTTTTATTGTCCATTTCCGTCCGTTATTACACCGCAGTGGACATGCCACAAAGAGCAGCCTTCCGGGCACAAAATAAAGGAATGTGGACAATTGTGAGCGTGTGGATCAGCTGGCGATGGCCATGGATTTCAATAGGCGCCATCCTGAGTGTAAAGTAAACTAATAACGCCTGCATATATGCCGCACTGTGAAATACAAATTCATTTGTATTGTCCATTTCCGTCCGTTATTGCACCGCAGTGGACATGCCACAAAGAGCAGCCTTCCGGGCACAAAATAAAAAAATGTGAACAATTGTGAGCGAGTGGATCAGCTGACGATGAGCCTGGATTTCAATAGGTGCCATCCTGAGTGTAAACTAATAACGCCTGCATATATGCCGCACTGTGAAATACAAATCCATTTGTATTGTCCATTTCCGTCCGTTATTGCACCGCAGTGGACATGCCACAAAGAGCAGCCTTCCGGGCACAAAATAAAAGAATTTGGACAATTGTGAGCGAGTGGATCAGCTGACGATGAGCCTGAATTTCAATAGGCGCCATCCTGAGTGTAAACTAATAACGCCTGCATATATGCCGCACTGTGAAATACAAATTAATTTGTATTGTCCATTTCCGTCCGTTATTGCACCGCAGTGGACATGCCACAAAGAGCAGCCTTCCGGACACAAAAAAAAAGGAATGTGGACAATCGTGAGCGAGTGGATCAGCTGACGATGAGTCTGGATTTAAATAGGCGCCATCCTGAGTGTAAAGTAAACTAATAACGCCTGCATATATGCCACACTGTGAAATACAAATTCATTTGTATTGTCCATTTCCGTCCGTTATTGCACCGCAGTGGACATGCCACAAAGAGCAGCCTTCCGGGCACAAAATAAAATAATGTGGACAAATGTGAGCGAGTGGATCAGCTGACGATGGCCCTGGATTTCAATAGGCGCCATCCTGAGTGTAAAGTGAACTAATAACGCCTGCATATATGCCGCACTGTGAAATACAAATTCATTCGTATTGTCCATTTCCGTCCGTTATTGCACCGCAGTGGACATGCCACAAAGAGCAGCCTTCCGGGCACAAAATAAAGGAATGTGGACAATTGTGAGCGTGTGGATCAGCTGACGATGGCCCTGGATTTCAATAGGCGCCGTCCTGAGTGTAAAGTAAACTAATAACGCCTGCATATATGCCGCACTGTGAAATACAAATTCATTTGTATTGTCCATTTCCGTCCGTTATTGCACCGCAGTGGACATGCCACAAAGAGCAGCCTTCCGGGCACAAAATAAAGGAATGTGGACAATTGTGAGCGTGTGGATCAGCTGACGATGGCCCTGGATTTCAATAGGCGCCATCCTGAGTGTAAAGTAAACTAATAACGCCTGCATATATGCCGCACTGTGAAATACAAATTCATTTGTATTGTCCATTTCCGTCCGTTATTGAACCGCAGTGGACATGCCAGAAAGAGCAGCCTTCCGGGCACAAAATAAAGGAATGTGGACAATTGTGAGCGTGTGGATCAGCTGACGATGGCCCTGGATTTCAATAGGCGCCATCCTGAGTGTAAACTAATAACGCCTGCATATATGCCGCACTGTGAAATACAAATTCATTTGTATTGTCCATTTCCGTCCGTTATTGCACCGCAGTGGACATGCCACAAAGAGCAGCCTTCCGGGCACAAAATAAAAGAATGAGGAAAATTGTGAGCGTGTGGATCAGCTGACGATAGGCCTGGATTTCAATAGGCGCCATCCTGAGTGTAAACTAATAACGCCTGCATATATGCCGCACTGTGAAATACAAATTCATTTGTATTGTCCATTTCCGTCCGTTATTGCACCGCAGTAGACATGCCACAAAGAGCAGCCTTCCGGGCACAAAATAAAGGAATGTGGACAATTGTGAGCGTGTAGATCAGCTGACGATGGCCCTGGATTTCAATAGGCGCCATCCTGAGTGTAAAGTAAACTAATAACGCCTGCATATATGCCGCAATGTCAAATACAAATTCATTTGTAATGTCCATTTCCGTCCGTTATTGCACCGCAGTGGACATGCCACAAAAAGCAGCCTTCCGGGCAAAAAATAAAGGAATGTGGACAATTGTGAGCGAGTGGATCAGCTGACGATGAGCCTGGATTTCAATAGGCGCCATCCTGAGTGTAAACTAATAACGCCTGCATATATATGCCGCACTGTGAAATACAAATTCATTTGTATTGTCCATTTCCGTCCGTTATTGCACCGCAGTGGACATGCCACAAAGAGCAGCCTTCCGGGCACAAAATAAAAGAATGTGGACAAATGTGAGCGAGTGGATCAGCTGACGATGGCCCTGGATTTCAATAGGCGCCATCCTGAGTGTAAAGTGAACTAATAACGCCTGCATATATGCCGCACTGTGAAATACAAATTCATTCGTATTGTCCATTTCCGTCCGTTATTGCACCGCAGTGGACATGCCACAAAGAGCAGCCTTCCGGGCACAAAATAAAGGAATGTGGACAATTGTGAGCGAGTGGATCAGCTGACGATGGCCCTGGATTTCAATAGGCGCCATCCTGAGTGTAAAGTAAACTAATACCGCCTGCATATATGCCGCACTGTGAAATACAAATTCATTTGTATTGTCCATTTCCGTCCGTTATTGCACCGCAGCGGACATGCCACAAAGAGCAGCCTTCCGGGCACAAAATAAAAGAATGTGGACAATTGTGAGCGTGTGGATCAGCTGACGATGGCCCTGGATTTAAATAGGCGCCATCCTGAGTGTAAACTAATAACGCCTGCATATATGCCGCACTGTGAAATACAAATTCATTTGTATTGTCCATTTTCGTCCATTTTCGTCCGTTATTGCACTGCAGTGGACATGCCACAAAGAGCAGCCTTCCGGGCACAAAATAAAGGAATGTGGACAATTGTGAGCGAGTGGATCAGCTGACGATGAGCCTGGATTTAAATAGGCGCCATCCTGAGTGTAAAGTAAACTAATAACGCCTGCATATATGCCGCACTGTGAAATACAAATTCATTTTTATTGTCCATTTCCGTCCGTTATTGCACCGCAGTGGACATGCCACAAAGAGCAGCCTTCCGGGCACAAAATAAAGGAATGTGGACAATTGTGAGCGTGTGGATCAGCTGGCGATGGCCATGGATTTCAATAGGCGCCATCCTGAGTGTAAAGTAAACTAATAACGCCTGCATATATGCCGCACTGTGAAATACAAATTCATTTGTATTGTCCATTTCCGTCCGTTATTGCACCACAGTGGACATGCCACAAAGAGCAGCCTTCCGGGCACAAAATAAAAAAATGTGGACAATTGTGAGCGAGTGGATCAGCTGACGATGAGCCTGGATTTCAATAGGCGCCATCCTGAGTGTAAACTAATAACGCCTGCATATATGCCGCACTGTGAAATACAAATCCATTTGTATTGTCCATTTCCGTCCGTTATTGCACCGCAGTGGACATGCCACAAAGAGCAGCCTTCCGGGCACAAAATAAAAGAATTTGGACAATTGTGAGCGAGTGGATCAGCTGACGATGAGCCTGAATTTCAATAGGCGCCATCCTGAGTGTAAACTAATAACGCCTGCATATATGCCGCACTGTGAAATACAAATTAATTTGTATTGTCCATTTCCGTCCGTTATTGCACCGCAGTGGACATGCCACAAAGAGCAGCCTTCCGGGCACAAAAAAAAAGGAATGTGGACAATCGTGAGCGAGTGGATCAGCTGACGATGAGTCTGGATTTAAATAGGCGCCATCCTGAGTGTAAAGTAAACTAATAACGCCTGCATATATGCCACACTGTGAAATACAAATTCATTTGTATTGTCCATTTCCGTCCGTTATTGCACCGCAGTGGACATGCCACAAAGAGCAGCCTTCCGGGCACAAAATAAAAGAATGTGGACAAATGTGAGCGAGTGGATCAGCTGACGATGGCCCTGGATTTCAATAGGCGCCATCCTGAGTGTAAAGTGAACTAATAACGCCTGCATATATGCCGCACTGTGAAATACAAATTCATTCGTATTGTCCATTTCCGTCCGTTATTGCACCGCAGTGGACATGCCACAAAGAGCAGCCTTCCGGGCACAAAATAAAGGAATGTGGACAATTGTGAGCGTGTGGATCAGCTGACGATGGCCCTGGATTTCAATAGGCGCCATCCTGAGTGTAAAGTAAACTAATAACGCCTGCATATATGCCGCACTGTGAAATACAAATTCATTTGTATTGTCCATTTCCGTCCGTTATTGCATCGCAGTGGACATGCCACAAAGAGCAGCCTTCCGGGCACAAAATAAAAGAATGTGGACAAATGTGAGCGAGTGGATCAGCTGACGATGGCCCTGGATTTCAATAGGCGCCATCCTGAGTGTAAAGTGAACTAATAATGCCTGCATATATGCCGCACTGTGAAATACAAATTCATTCGTATTGTCCATTTCCGTGCGTTATTGCACCGCAGTGGACATGCCACAAAGAGCAGCCTTCCGGGCACAAAATAAAGGAATGTGGACAATTGTGAGCGTGTGGATCAGCTGACGATGGCCCTGGATTTCAATAGGCGCCGTCCTGAGTGTAAAGTAAACTAATAACGCCTGCATATATGCCGCACTGTGAAATACAAATTCATTTGTATTGTCCATTTCCGTCCGTTATTGCACCGCAGTGGACATGCCACAAAGAGCAGCCTTCCGGGCACAAAATAAAGGAATGTGGACAATTGTGAGCGTGTGGATCAGCTGACGATGGCCCTGGATTTCAATAGGCGCCATCCTGAGTGTAAAGTAAACTAATAACGCCTGCATATATGCCGCACTGTGAAATACAAATTCATTTGTATTGTCCATTTCCGTCCGTTATTGCACCGCAGTGGACATGCCACAAAGAGCAGCCTTCCGGGCACAAAATAAAGGAATGTGGACAATTGTGAGCGAGTGGATCAGCTGACGATGGCCCTGGATTTCAATAGGCGCCATCCTGAGTGTAAAGTAAACTAATAACGCCTGCATATATGCCGCACTGTGAAATACAAATTCATTTGTATTGTCCATTTCCGTCCGTTATTGCACCACAGTGGACATGCCAGAAAGAGCAGCCTTCCGGGCACAAAATAAAGGAATGTGGACAATTGTGAGCGTGTGGATCAGCTGACGATGGGCCTGGATTTCAATAGGCGCCATCCTGAGTGTAAACTAATAACGCCTGCATATATGCCGCACTGTGAAATACAAATTCATTTGTATTGTCCATTTCCGTCCGTTATTGCACCGCAGTGGACATGCCACAAAGAGCAGCCTTCCGGGCACAAAATAAAAGAATGTGGACAATTGTGAGCGAGTGGATCAGCTGACGATGAGCCTAGATTTCAATAGGCGCCATCCTGAGTGTAAACTAATAACGCCTGCATATATGCCGCACTGTAAAATACAAATTCATTTGTATTGTCCATTTCCGTCCGCTATTGCACCGCAGTGGACATGCCACAAAGAGCAGCCTTCCGGGCACAAAATAAAGGAATGTGGACAATTGTGAGCGAGTGGATCAGCTGACGACGAGCCTGGATTTAAATAGGCGCCATCCTGAGTGTAAAGTAAACTAATAACGCCTGCATATATGCCGCACTGTGAAATACAAATTCATCTGTATTGTCCATTTCCGTCCGTTATTGCACCGCAGTGGACCTGCCACAAAGAGCAGCCTTCCGGGCACAAAATAAAGGAATGTGGACAATTGTGAGCGTGTGGATCAGCTGACGATGGCCCTGGATTTCAGTAGGCGCCATCCTGAGTGTAAAGTAAACTAATAACGCCTGCATATATGCCGCACTGTGAAATACAATTTCATTTGTATTGTCCATTTCCGTCCGTTATTGCACCGCAGTGGACATGCCACAAAGAGCAGCCTTGCGGGCACAAAATAGAGGAATGTGGACAATTGTGAGCGAGTGGATCAGCTGACGATGGCCCTGGATTTCAATCGGCGCCATCCTGAGTGTAAAGTAAACTAATAAATGCTGCATATATGCCGCACTGTGAAATACAAATTCATTTGTATTGTCCATTTCCGTCCGTTATTGCACCGCAGTGGACATGCCACAAAGAGCAGCCTTCCGGGCACAAAATAAAGGAATGTGGACAATTGTGAGCGTGTGGATCAGCTGACGATGGCCCTGGATTTCAATAGGCGCCATCCTGAGTGTAAAGTAAACTAATAACGCCTGCATATATCACCGCACTGTGAAATACAAATTCATTTGTATTGTCCATTTCCGTCCGTTATTGCACCGCAGTGGACATGCCACAAAGAGCAGCCTTCCGGGCAAAAAATAAAGGAATGTGGACAATTGTGAGCGAGTGGATCAGCTGACGATGAGCCTGGATTTCAATAGGCGCCATCCTGAGTGTAAACTAATAACGCCTGCATATATGCCGCACTGTGAAATACAAATTCATTTGTATTGTCCATTTCCGTCCGTTATTGCACCGTAGTGGACATGCCACAAAGAGCAGCCTTCCGGGCACAAAATAAAAGAATGTGGACAATTGTGAGCGAGTGGATCAGCTGACGATGAGCCTGGATTTCAATAGGCGCCATCCTGAGTGTAAAGTAAAATAATAACGCCTGCATATATGCCGCAATGTGAAATACAAATTCATTTGTATTGTCCATTTCCGTTTGTTATTGCACCGCAGTAAACATGCCATAAAGAGCAGCCTTCCGGGCACAAAATAAAGGAATGTGGACAATTGTGAGCGAGTGGATCAGCTGACGATGAGCCTGGATTTCAATAGGCGCCATCCTGAGTGTAAACTAATAACGCCTGCATATATGCCCCACTGTGAAATACAAATTCATTTGTATTGTCTATTTCCGTCCGCTATTGCACCGCAGTGGACATGCCACAAAGAGCAGCCTTCCGGGCACAAAATAAAAGAATGTGGACAATTGTGAGCGAGTTGATCAGCTGACGATGAGCCTGGATTTCAATAGGCGCCATCCTGAGTGTAAACTATAACGCCTGCATATATGCCGCACTGTGAAATACAAATTCATTTGTATTGTCCATTTCCGTCCGTTATTGCACTGCAGTGGACATGCCACAAAGAGCAGCCTTCCGGGCACAAAATAAAGGAATGTGGACAATTGTGAGCGAGTGGATCAGCTGACGATGAGTGGATTTAAAAAGGCGCCATGCTGAGTGTAAAGTAAACTAATAACGCCTGCATATATGCCGCACTGTGAAATACAAATTGATTTGTATTGTCCATTTCCGTCCGTTATTGCACCGCAGTGGACATGCCAGAAAGAGCAGCCTTCCGGGCACAAAATAAAGGAATGTGGACAATTGTGAGCGTGTGGATCAGCTGACGATGGCCCTGGATTTCAATAGGCGCCATCCTGAGTGTAAACTAATAACGCCTGCATAATGCCGCACTGTGAAATACAAATTCATTTGTATTGTCCATTTCCGTCCGTTATTGCACTGCAGTGGACATGCCACAAAGAGCAGCCTTCCGGGCACAAAATAAAAGAATGAGGAAAATTGTGAGCGTGTGGATCAGCTGACGATGGGCCTGGATTTCAATAGGCGCCATCCTGAGTGTAAACTAATAACGCCTGCATATATGCCGCACTGTGAAATACAAATTCATTTGTATTGTCCATTTCCGTCCGTTATTGCACCGCAGTAGAAATGCCACAAAGAGCAGCCTTCCGGGCACAAAATAAAGGAATGTGGACAATTGTGAGCGTGTAGATCAGCTGACGATGGCCCTGGATTTCAATAGGCGCCATCCTGAGTGTAAAGTAAACTAATAACGCCTGCATATATGCCGCAATGTGAAATACAAATTCATTTGTAATGTCCATTTCCGTCCGTTATTGCACCGCAGTGGACATGCCACAAAAAGCAGCCTTCCGGGCACAAAATAAAGGAATGTGGACAATTGTGAGCGAGTGGATCAGCTGACGATGAGCCTGGATTTCAATAGGCGCCATCCTGAGTGTAAACTAATAACGCCTGCATATATGCCGCACTGTGAATTACAAATTCATTTGTATTGTCCATTTCCGTCCGTTATTGCACCGCAGTGGACATGCCACAAAGAGCAGCCTGCCGGGCACAAAATAAAAGAATGTGGACAATTGTGAGCGAGTGGATCAGCTGACGATGAGCCTAGATTTCAATAGGCGCCATCCTGAGTGTAAACTAATAACGCCTGCATATATGCCGCACTGTGAAATACAAATTCATTTGTATTGTCCATTTCCGTCCGCTATTGCACCGCAGTGGACATGCCACAAAGAGCAGCCTTCCGGGCACAAAATAAAGGAATGTGGACAATTGTGAGCGTGTGGATCAGCTGACGATGGCCCTGGATTTCAGTAGGCGCCATCCTGAGTGTAAAGTAAACTAATAACACCTGCATATATGCCGCACTGTGAAATACAAATTCATTTGTATTGTCCACTTCCGTCCGTTATTGCACCGCAGTGGACATGCCACAAAGAGCAGCCTTCCGGGCACAAAATAAAGGAATGTGGACAATTGTGAGCTTGTGGATCAGCTGACGATGGCCCTGGACTTCAGTAGGCGCCATCCTGAGTGTAAAGTAAACTAATAACGCCTGCATATATGCCGCACTGTGAAATACAATTTCATTTGTATTGTCCATTTCCGTCCGTTATTGCACCGCAGTGGACATGCCACAAAGAGCAGCCTTCCGGGCACAAAATAGAGGAATGTGGACAATTGTGAGCGAGTGGATCAGCTGACGATGGCCCTGGATTTCAATCGGCGCCATCCTGAGTGTAAAGTAAACTAATAACGCCTGCATATATGCCGCACTGTGAAATACAAATTCATTTGTATTGTCCATTTCCGTCCGTTATTGCACCGTAGTGGACATGCCACAAAGAGCAGCCTTCCGGGCACAAAATAAAGGAATGTGGAAAATTGTGAGCGTGTGGATCAGCTGACGATGGCCCTGGATGTCAATAGGCGCCATCCTGAGTGTAAAGTAAACTAATAACGCCTGCATATATGCCGCAATGTGAAATACAAATTCATTTGTATTGTCCATTTCCGTCCGTTATTGCACCGCAGTGGACATGCCACAAAGAGCAGCCTTCCGGGCACAAAATAAAGGAATGTGGACAATAGTGAGCGAGTAGATCAGCTGACGATGAGCCTGGATTTCAATAGGCGCCATCCTGAGTGTAAACTAATAACGCCTGCAAATATGCCGCACTGTGAAATACAAATCCATTTGTATTGTCCATTTCCGTCCGTTATTGCACCGCAGTGGACATGCCACAAAGAGCAGCCTTCCGGGCACAAAATAAAAGAATGTGGACAATTGTGAGCGAGTGGATCAGCTGACGATGAGCCTGAATTTCAATAGGCGCCATCCTGAGTGTAAACTAATAACGCCTGCATATATGCCGCACTGTGAAATACAAATTAATTTGTATTGTCCATTTCCGTCCGTTATTGCACCGCAGTGGACATGCCACAAAGAGCAGCCTTCCGGGCACAAAATAAAGGAATGTGGACAATTGTGAGCGAGTGGATCAGCTGACGATGAGTCTGGATTTAAATAGGCGCCATCCGGAGTGTAAAGTAAACTAATAACGCCTGCATATATGCCACACTGTGAAATACAAATTCATTTGTATTGTCCATTTCCGTCCGTTATTGCACCGCAGTGGACATGCCACAAAGAGCAGCCTTCCGGGCACAAAATAAAAGAATGTGGACAAATGTGAGCGAGTGGATCAGCTGACGATGGCCCTGGATTTCAATAGGCGCCATCCTGAGTGTAAAGTAAACTAATAACGCCTGCATATATGCCGCACTGTGAAATACAAATTAATTTGTATTGTCCATTTCCGTCCGTTATTGCACCGCAGTGGACATGCCACAAAGAGCAGCCTTCCGGGCACAAAATAAAAGAATGTGGACAAATGTGAGCGAGTGGATCAGCTGACGATGGCCCTGGATTTCAATAGGCGCCATCCTGAGTGTAAAGTGAACTAATAACGCCTGCATATATGCCGCACTGTGAAATACAAATTCATTCGTATTGTCCATTTCCGTCCGTTATTGCACCGCAGTGGACATGCCACAAAGAGCAGCCTTCCGGGCACAAAATAAAGGAATGTGGACAATTGTGAGCGTGTGGATCAGCTGACGATGGCCCTGGATTTCAATAGGCGCCATCCTGAGTGTAAAGTAAACTAATAACGCCTGCATATATGCCGCACTGTGAAATACAAATTCATTTGTATTGTCCATTTCCGTCCGTTATTGCACCGCAGTGGACATGCCACAAAGAGCAGCCTTCCGGGCACAAAATAAAGGAATGTGGACAATTGTGAGCGTGTGGATCAGCTGACGATGGCCCTGGATTTCAATAGGCGCCATCCTGAGTGTAAAGTAAACTAATAACGCCTGCATATATGCCGCACTGTGAAATACAAATTCATTTGTATTGTCCATTTCCGTCCGTTATTGCACCGCAGTGGACATGCCACAAAGAGCAGCCTTCCGGGCACAAAATAAAGGAATGTGGACAATTGTGAGCGAGTGGATCAGCTGACGATGGCCCTGGATTTCAATAGGCGCCATCCTGAGTGCAAAGTAAACTAATAACGCCTGCATATATGCCGCACTGTGAAATACAAATTCATTTGCATTGTCCATTTCCGTCCGTTATTGCACCGCAGTGGACATGCCACAAAGAGCAGCCTTCCGGGCACAAAATAAAGGAATGTGGACAATTGTGAGCGAGTGGATCAGCTGACGATGAGCCTGGATTTCAATAGGCGCCATCCTGAGTGTAAACTAATAACGCCTGCATATATGCCGCACTGTGAAATACAAATTCATTTGTATTGTCCATTTCCGTCCGTTATTGCACCGTAGTGGACATGCCACAAAGAGCAGCCTTCCGGGCACAAAATAAAGGAATGTGGACAATTGTGAGCGAGTGGATCAGCTGACGATGAGCCTGGATTTCAATAGGCGCCATCCTGAGTGTAAACTACCCAAGCAGCACACCAGCATTGGTCCAACAATGGTTCATTACTGGAAAAGAATGGCATCAATATTGGACTGATATTGGCATTTGGGCATTTTACTACATTCTCCATTCTTGGCCCATCTTTCATTCCAAGATTGGTCCAGTGTTCAACCAAGCTGGAGCCACCAATGTAGGCACAATATTAGACTTTCCATTCATGCACCATGATTCTTGCCAATACTGTCCAGCGTTATACCATCATTGTATTACCAATATTTGTTTAATACCAGCTATTCCATTGATGGCCCATTGTCAATGCCAATATCATACCAATGGTTAGCCATTGCAGGTGCACTGGCTACTCCATTCATGCCGCATATTGTCGATACCAATATTAATCCAATGGTTTATGGGTACACCGGCTACTCCATTCATGTGCCATGGATGATGTCAAGATTACACATTTTGTGGCACTGCCTGTGCAGGCCATAAAATGCAGCCTTTTTCATTCTAGCGATATTCGTGACAGCACATCGAACTTGCTGGGACAATAATGGCCTTTCAAATAGGAGTGGCCATATAAATTCAAATTGTTGCTCATGAGCAACCAGTAGATATTCACAAAACAAGGGCATGGTTCACAAAAAGATAATATTTATTGCAATTGTTACTATAGACGGCAGTTGTTACTAGCCAGCGCTGAGGGCATACACAGCAGCAGTTAGCGGGGCAGTGGCAGGGTTGGTCAGGGCAGGGCGGGCTCTCGGGAAGTGGAAGGGGCCAGGGAGCTGGAGGGCACACTCATAGGCGTAGTGAGGGGGCTGACCCTGCAATTGCATTCACAGGTGGCATGCCTGGTTCGCCAGGGGAGGTTTCAGCATAACGCCTTTTTCTTCCACCCCCCCTGTCACAGGAATCAGGCAGCCACCTGCGAATAAATGCGTGTGCCTCCAAATCGTCCACCCCAACTTTTTTGCAAATGGCACCTGCACAAAAACAATGAGGAAACAAAATTTACAACACTATTATGAGGCATATACAATCGCGCGCATTATTTTAGGAAGGTGTAGAAAATTCCAGGATTCATGTACCGAAATTTATGGTCAATGAGAAACACTATACTGATGAGTTCCAGATTAGTTTCAGCTGCCTTGGGTTTATTAGGATGAAAGACGCACATACATTGCATAGCATGTGCCCTGTTGCATTTTGATCGCCTCCACAGCAATACGGCTGAGACAGCCAGTGTTTCATCCCACACTAGGAATTAGTGCTTGATTATCGGATGTCTCCGCATATGACTGGCGCGCTAGTTTTTTGCCGCTCCTACGCTTTCTGCGATGTGCAAACAGTTTATACTAATAATCGTTACCAAGAGAATGTTCGGCGACCATTTTCATTTTTTTTTAAATGGCTAGATATAATATACACAAGCGATCTAAGCCCACGACTGCTGCACTGGCCGCTGGTTAGCTGATATACGCTTTTGACTGGTTTTGTGGGTAGTTACTTAAACGAGAGCTCACTTAAACGGGTAGCTCACAGGTGCATCATTTTTACACATATACTGCTTGTCCAAGCAAATTTGATCCAAGGGATAAAAAAACACATTTCGGAGGCAGGCGAAGAAAACCAGATATATATTGCTGGAAGCTACCTTGAGCGCCACAGAAAAGGTTTTGTTTGGAATCCTTATTGACATTATTTACCTAAATTACTGATTAATGACTTACACAATAAATGGTGTTGCTACTTTGAAGAGTACCGGCACAATCCATGTTTGATTATTTGTGATAAAGAACCTTCACGTCTGCATTTTGAACACCAGATACAATAGGAAACCACAAAAATACAGAAATCTGATTCCCGGACAATACAATTGAGGACTTGGCTTGGCTCGACAGCCCTGTGTAGCGTTAGACCTACAAGTTGCCTATGGTTTCTTCGTCCGCGCCAGCACATCGTCCAACAAGACTGTATTTGTATTTTACAGCTGAAAAATACTGTTAAACTCATTTATATCCTTACCGCTTTGTAGTCATTATCCGCATTGCAAAGTTCGGCGCGCTCATTGTAACTCGAGCCTTCATGTGCGCCAAAGGGCCGACGCGAAGCAACCATCGCCAGCATATCACCCTTACTCATGCATGGGGCTAGCAATCTTAGCGGCAGGTTGTTTTGTCCGCTCAAAATCATGTTGTGAGCAGCACAGTTGAGGTGCGCGAATGGGCTGGTAACGGTTTCGGTATCTACATAACCCGGAATTTATCGACAGCTGGAAAAAAAGGTACACATGAGGTTTCTAACCGCAAATATTGAAACAGGGGTTTCCGAACATGCTCACCGACTCTGTAAGTCCTATTTATTGTCTAAAGTGAATATTTAGTACTTGAAGCGAATAACCTCACTTCCCCACGTACAAAATAAAAATTTTCTGCGCTGTCCTAAGTGGCTGCCAGCAATGCACCACCGGTTTCCATCGTCTGTTTCTAATGGTTTATTTATAACCCTTGGCTCAAGCTATGGGGCGCAGCAGGTTTAATGTAGCTTGAATAAAACCTGCAAGAGATCATATATATGGGTAGATTTGTAAGGTTTACAGATTTCACTTACAAATTCTACAGGAATCGCGTCACTGCGGCCTTTCTTTAAAATTGACACGTAATAGCGCTATATTCGTGGCTAAAATAAAGTAATCAACGCATTAATTCAGCTTAGCAAATGCAGCTGTAACAGAAAGTGAGGGCTGGCTACACCTAAGGTGTGCCTAGCTTTCTAATTTTCTTAGATGGCACAACCGTTCGAAATATGGAATATTAAAAAAAGTCCTTGATATTGGCTTTCTCACAGCGTATTATGGGTGCCTTAGATAAGAAACATAATCGAGGTCCCATGGCCATCTTTCGTTTCCAACGAAATTCTTATATGTGGTGGGCAAGTATCTAGACACAAAAGAATTAACCTTAGTTTTTCAAGATACGCGTAGTTTCCTCGAAAAAAAAAACAATTGTATGGCATATCTCTAGAGGTAGAAAACGCTGTTTTTGCCATTTCAAAATGTTGCAAGTTTGGACGCCATGAATTTGTCATCTGCTCTTTTTTACTCACTAAATATATGCAGGTTTTATATTTACAAACACTATTAGAAACCTATTTTGTTTTTGCAGTTGTGTTATTAAAAAATCGCAAACTTTTCTTCAGGAGCGATACGCTGCAAAAATATTCATTTTTAACCTTATGTACTGGCATATGATGCATTAGGTTGGTTGCACTAAATATGTTTTCACTTCCTGACGCATGTTCTTAATTCCAGGCAGTATCTGGAGCTCCAGACCACTAGGTGTGTTCTCCACAACGCATCAAAATTGCTCAGAATTCGAAAACAGCAGTAAAGGGCAAATTTGCTGCAATTAAAAAAAGATCATCTTCGATTTTCATTCAAATCCCTCTCAAAAATCTTCAGTACCTCAAAAATATCACGGACTAAAAAGTGTTGCGTTATACTGTTTAAAAATATAACATTAAATATTAAACCGAGTGCTTGTGCTGATAATGGCCAAACTCAGCCTGCATTCTTGCAAGATCCAATAATATCTTGGCACAGAAACTATTTTTCTACATTATCTAGGTTCCATTCTTTATTTCTGAAAAAATTTGAAGCTCTAGATTTGTGTGTGTATCTGCATATTATTTTGAAATTGGACAAAAGTAAGAAAATGGTAAAATAAGGAAAACTGATTAGAATTGAAGAAACGGCCGCAACATCAATTTTTATCAAAATCTGTGGAAACAATGCAAAGTACTTTGTTAATTTGAGTCAGTAAATATATTGAATTCTGCAAAATGTAATATTAGAAATATAAAAATGCTTGTTTTTGTTCTATAGATGTGCTTATATGGCTCCCCCTTATGGAATAGGCATCAAAACTTCAATTTAGTATTTGCTGAATTTAGTTACATTTTACCTTAAGTAAAATTTAAAACATTGTCAGCGCTTAACACCGTTTTTCTGCTTCTGGGACAAATACTTAATGTAGCTTAAAATGGTATTAATTCACTATTTCTGTCAATTTCATGGCAGAACGCAAGTGAAGGCTGAACTTTTTCTCTGTCCTGCATTCTTTTTTATTGCTAGGTGCAATAGTATTCAATCTAGGTTATTAATATATTATTCCATTTGTCAGCTTTGACCACCACTAACAATACTATATTTTTGAAGATGATTTTTCAATGTGTAATTTTTATAATTACAATCTTAAGCAAATCGCTTTCCAGCATAATACTTTTGGTGGCGTTACAGAGAACACACATAGCAGCTTAGAGCTCCAAATTCTGCCTTAAATTAACAATATGACCTGCGTAATAAACACAGAATATTTTAGTGCAAACAACGCAATGCGTCACGCCAGTATGTAAGGTTGAACATTAACATTTTTGTAGCGCGTTGTTCTTCAAGCAAAGTTTGCGATTTTTTACTAAATCAACTGCATCAATGAAACACACTTTTAATACTTCTTATACAAGTAAACGTTACCCAAATGCGGCGAGTAAAAAACAGTGGATGACAAAATTTTACGCAACCAGCCGGCCTCCAAACGTGCAACTTTTTGAAACGACAAAAACGGCGTTTTCCAGCTTTAGTGATAGGCGTTTTTTTTTTTTTCGAGAATACTACGCCGCATCTGGCAAACCTAAGGGTCATTCCTTTGTGTCGAAACATTAGCCCACGACATATGAAAATTTAATTAAAAAAATGGTCATGGCACCACGATTACTGTTCCTGTCCGAAGACATCCATATTTGTTTTCATTTCGTCTCTTCAACAGGCTGGTTTAGCCAATGCGGTGAATAAAAATATCATCGCATATATTAAAGATTTTCGCGCTATATGTTATACCTAAAGCTACCTATATTGTCACAACTGTCATACATTATTTGTAGCTGAAACATCACAAAAGGGATTCGATTGCAAATTGTTCGCTAGTTAAATAGACGTACGAGATGACACACGTATACTTTGTAGAATACAATTTAGGAAAGAGCAGATACAAACTACAGGCGAATAATGCTAGGATATGGAGCATATGTATTACTCCGGTTAACAGTAAAAAAATCAACTTTTAACATATTAATATATTCGACAAACTATTGCATGCTCACATAGGAACACAATTAATGAGCTCATCCACGCATCTAATGTCTATGGGCATTAGACGTGTGGATGACTTCGTTTTATTCCAATTCGTGCGTCACTCAAAATAATTGAACGAGAAAAAAGTTAATGTCTACACAATTTTCAGTGAGTATACCACAAATTATACTAAGGTGCTTCATATATGTCACATCACCTAGCAAGTGAAATGGGATAACAGAAGTAATCAGACTCTAACCCTGATCAGCATTTCGCTTTTGCACCATCTTTGTACGTTTTTAGGCAGGCTTTTCCACTGATTATCCTCTTCTTTATACCCCTGCCACCCACAAGACACAAATCTTCTGGGGGTACCGAACTGTTGGTTTTCGCACCAGTGATACAACTTAATCGATCCATTTATACGTAGAAAACACTCTCGATGCGCACCTAAAAAAAATGAAAGCATGTATGTGTAGGCGAAATCATTCACCGGCGATTTAATAATATGATTTGAACAATAAAATCAAAGGATCACACTCGAAGTAACAAAAAAGTGGTGGAGAGATAGGAATTGAAGCAATGAAAGGCGGTTGCTTTCTGCAAAAAGCCAATAGCAAGAGGTCCACCGTCTATAAGAATAGGCAATAAAAATAAGGCATATTTAAAGGTGCATGCAGCAGTTACAGTGATGCAGTGCTACCTTTTTTTAGGCAGGCTTTTCCGCTGATTTTCTTCTTCTTTACTGCCCTTCCAACCACAGGACACATATCTTCCGGGGGTTGTCGGTTTTCGCACCAGTGATACAACTCAATCGATCCACTTCTACGTAGAAAACGCTCCCGATGCGCATCTAAAAAAATGAAAGCATGTATGTGCAGGCTAAATCATTCACACATGATAAAACAATATGATTTGAACAATGAAATCAAATGATCACACCCAGAGCAACAAGAAAGTGGTGGAGAGATAGAAATTGAAGCAATGAAAGACGGTTGCTTACTGAACAAAGCCTATAGTAAGAGGTCCTGCGTCTATAAGAATAGGCAATAAATTAAGGCACGTTTATAGGTGCATGCAGCAGTTAAAGTGTTGCAGTGTTACCTTTCTGTTTCACTGCAGTGATTGGTATAAATATTACAGCAATTGCTAGGCATCTCAGGTAACCCCATTGAAAACTTCATCCAAAGTACCGAGGAGCAGTGGCGTGTTATTTGCAGCTGTTAACGGAAAGACAGGCTATCCTATGAGTGCATGCGCATTTCCTCCTTTTTGTATACTTGAATAAAAGCGACTGAACAGTGAGTGTTGTAAGAGGTGCAGCGTCCCTAGGAATGGGGAACAAAATTAAGTTTTAGTAAACAGAGGTACAAAAAGAAGCAAATATGCCTGCAATAATAGCATGATGACCTACCTTTTGATCAACAGCTGTAAACAACCTGTCACTGCCAGTCGGTTCTTTAGATAGGCTTATCAATGCCAGAGCTTAAAGCTAAGAGCAATATGAGTAATGTTTATTGCGGTCACGGCCGTAAACAATTCTAGCGGAACACTCCATTACTGTAACTATTCAACCGTCCATTTATACATATCGTTCATTAAAGAACCATGCACATCATATTAAGTTGCTCTTTTCTACTCCCAAATGATTTCCTATAGAATTAGAATACGTGGATCGCTGCTTCGGTTTCAACATTCTTGCACGATGGCTATGGCGTGCACTTCATGCATACGGTACGGCACGTGAGGTACAAAGAGCTGTAATTGCAAACAGGCGGACCTGACGTCCTGTCCCATTTCGCCTGAAAGTGCGCGCCGTCATCGAGCGCTTCGCGAGCAATATTTCGGACGATATGGTTGCCTCATACCGGCCGTCAATGTTTTGTACATTGTGTCCCGCGTGCACGTTGTTTACTTTGCAGTGACAGGGACGCAGTGCACACACGGCTGATGTGCCTTTTTGCTTGTATTGTTATTTTCCCCCGCCCTCGAAGCGCGTCTGCGAAATCGCTCTCCTATTGTCGCCGCTTTCTGATAACGCCCTCACCTGAAGGCACGTGCTCAGAAGGGGGGCGTCGATTAAGAAAATTTTGAAAAGGGGCTCACTTGCGCTGTTCACGGCTTTCAATTCCTCAATATGATATTAACCATTATAAAAGTGGAGGTTCATTATGACTTAATTATAGCCTAGTCATCAAGCGGCATCACGCACATGTCTGCCCCACTGTAAAATTCGCTTGCACAGACGGCACGAACAGTTTTCAAAACTTCGTCTGTACATCTGAAAACAAAAAACTGCCCTTAACTCTTAACAAAATCCAAAAACTGTGTGAACATGGCTTCCTGCGCGCAGAAGAGAGGCTGTCCAAAATATATGTACAAAGCCGGGCGCATAGTATCCGGTTACTAATTGATTGCGGCGCGCTGCACAGTCAAAAAACTGCGCAAATGGCTGCCTGCAGTGTTCTGTCACGTGTTGGTGGCATACACACCTGTTACGCACGGCTCCTCTATTTTCGGCGCAAATGCTATTCATATCGCAGCCAGCAAATAAGTCCACGCACTTGCTTGCATGTAACCCGGACGAAAATTCGCTTAGTTCTTGAAGTCATGCTTCGCGCAGTTGTTTCGAGGAGAATAAGGAAAGAGAACATTTGGGACTGGTAGGAGATTATATAGAACCAATTATGAAGCAATGGCATGCTGCAAAGATATATACTCACGGTCTAAGATGACGGCGCTCACTGAGTCCGATAATGCCGATGGTATCCCGCCGTTGCTGTAATCCGTACTCCGGCGACATTTCACAGCTCAGCTATTCACTGATATGTAGCAAGCACCAACCGGAGCACATGGACATGTATAGGCGCAAGAGAAAATTATGCACAGCACAATGAAAAAGAAAATTAATGAGGGAAGAAATTAAAGAAAGGTTTAAGAAGCTGTCACAAGTCTTGTAGCGTCTCCAACAAGCTCTGAAATGAACGCTTCGGGAGGAGGCCGCACAGCAGCGCAGCTGGGGATGCTGTCTGTTGTGTCTTGCACGTAGACGCGTAGGCGAGGGGGAACAACGACCCGCTCAACCAGCGCGTGATTCCCGCCGCGGTGTTGTGTTCGCAAGGGCTGCGCGTGGGAACGAAGGACCAACGACCCTCTCAACATTCCATTCCTCCTTTACCCAGCCCTCTTCTGCTTGCACCGGCCAGCCGTGACTTCGGACCGTGCCGATGAGCGGCCGCCAGCGCGCACCGCTCGAGTCGAGTTCTAATAAATAGTTTTGTTTTGTGTGTTCGCAAACGCATTGTTTCTTCAAGCCAACCACGGGCAAACATTTTCTAAAAAGATAGAAAGCCTCCCCATTTACCATCCACATTCTTGCGTAAATCCATACAGCTGGTGCATCGACAAATGCGCGCGTCCCCTCCCTTTCGCCACCTATGATCGAACAAAGGATGGTCGTTCGACCTTTTATATTTACTTCAAAATATTATATACTGTTGCGTGATGACTGATTAATAATGTCAAAGAGGTGGAGTTCCGAGCTTCTCTTCTATTCTGGCCAAATTTGGTTATATATTATACAAATTATGCTCAAGTTAGCTAGCTGAAAATTATCCGACTAAATATATACATATTTTTATTTGTATTCAGTTATTGTTCGCTTTTCGGGTATGAGTAGATGTTTTTATAAAAATTCTAAACATCGGCCCAGGAAACGAAAATTTTCCTAATTTGCAGGCCTTTATTTCAGAAAAGGTTCATGGTAGAGCAGCAATAATTCCACAATTTGTTCTCAGCATAATTATCCGCAAACAGCTAAAGCTCATATTTTTATGACATTTGGATACAGAGATACGATCGCGCTAATTTACAGAAAACAGCGAACATTGAAAATTTTTAGGAAAACAAAAACAGTTTTCACATTGTTTAAACTTTTTCCACCTATTCTACACTACCTCAGCTTTCAAAACCATTAAAACACCTTGCATAATTTTGTTGCGCAAGTAACTATGGCCACATCGATAAAGCCTTTGTCCAATTATAGCGCACCGCGCTGTTCTGAACATTCTACGGAATTTGTGAATTGTTCAAGGTTTTTAAATTTTGGCATATAATTTTGTAACAGGGAGAAATATATTTACAAAAGAGGATTAAAGATATATACATTGAGGAACAGCCAAGGAGCCAGGCTACGAGGGCCGCCCATTCGACGCACTTCTTTTTCTTAATCTTCCACAAACGAGCGCGCCACTTCGTCCTCATCATTCTCCAGCTGTAACAATATTTCTTCGCTCATGTTTTGTCTCGACTTCGCAAATCGACGGTGAGAGACACAGCAATGAATGATTCAGAATCAATTTTGTGCGCGTCGAGGTCCTGAAGCGCTGTGGCATCAGGCAATACACAGACGTTTTTCGCAATCACCTTCACCTTAACGCGGATTGCACAAAAAGACGATAACGTTCAATGAGCAAGCAACGTATTCCAAATCATTTTAGTAGAATGAAAGAATTGGAAAGGGCATGGAAAACTGCCTCATTAAAACAGTGTTTGTAGGCTGCATTCGTTTTTTCGAATGACTCGACAGCGCACATTATTT
>NW_028146837.1:65000-69784 GCF_055883805.1 Amblyomma maculatum | reverse complement strand
ACTGTTGGCGTAGGAAGTGGAGTAGAGTTTTTGAAAATGAAATTTTTTATCGTGACTACCCTGATTTGATAAAAAAGGTATTCTTTATTTAGGCGAATTATATCGTCTGTATGTAAAATAATTTGATTTCTAAAAATGTCCTTATTTAGGCTGAACGGGTCAAATAGCCTGCGCTTACATGTAAATATTGCATGAGCGGCCAAATGCGCCGACCAAAACGTGCGGCAGTAGATCCGTACAAGTCCGGTAGCTTGCACTAGAACTGGGCACAAAACACTTACCCATAAGTGTCGAATTAGCTGGAAAGCCCACCTAGACTGCAGGGATGCCGCAACATCAATGAAACACATATCCACAGCATACAGACATATATGCCGCGAAGACAGCTCATTAGATCGGAAAGCGCAAACAGCAGCGTACACAGCAATCATTGTGGCTGGTAGCCTACTGCAACAAAAAAGTGAATTTTGAGGAAACCTCGGTAAAGCCTGATGCTTTGTTCCGCGTTAAAACCAGTAACCAGATAGGTTCAATCGACATAGATCGATGCCATGGGTTTCTTCAGAGTATGCATCCGCACTTGAACGGCAAAGCGCACCAAGTACAAGAGGAATGTTTAACATGTCTATCTAGATCTCAGAGATTGAGCTCCTTGAGTAGAAGACCGTATGTGGGGCGGCTTACGGATGACTGGGCTCGAAGCATGAGGTACTGTAAACGCCGGGCGAGAGACAGAGCCGATCCTGGGGCGACCATGTGTGTGCTAGAGGTAAAAAGTGGCAGTTGTGGTATGGAATTCGTGGAGTGCCTTGATTTGATTCTTTCTGGGGTAAACTAGCGAAGTTGCTGTGCCGTGTGCACACGAAGCTGATGTTCAATCCGGCATCACAATTCGTGCGTTTCTTCTGTCTTGTGTAGCCCATGCCACCGGATATACGTTATGTTTAGCTTTTCTCACACACAGAATGATTGTTCTTAATGTTTGAACCATATATTTTCAACTAAAGTATAATGACTGAAAACAATTTATTCGCTTTCAGCACGCTTTAATTTGATAAGCTGTTATATTCTTGTTATCTCCGCACAGGTTGTGAACCACGCTATATGTGTTGCAACAAGCTTTGCTACACATATACAATGGTAAGCAACGGAATCAACATAGAAAAAAAAAACTTCAGTTTTCTAGATGGCGTTAAGGGCAGAAGCAGTGGTTCGATTTTCTTAACAGAGGTGAACAACAGCATGGTAGTCCTCTTGCTTGTCACATATTCGTGTCGACCATCTGTTCCTTCGCTTATAATGGAGCGTCCATTGGTGGCCCTGAAATGAGTGCACATTTAATTACAAAACCTTTAAGACGGCCAGACCACACGAAAGAGCCAAACCACGCAGAGTGAAAGTCGCATCCTTTGGCTTGCGACTTAGTTTACTTTTGCTTGCGACTAAGTTTTTTTAAGCAGCTGACATTTGAACTCCCAGTCCTCATTCGACCAGCGATCGCGGCAAATGTGTTTAGAGGGCTCATGAGCTAGGACTTTATGTTCCCACACTTGGCACTGCCAGATCTCGGAATGCATGCTCTGTTTTGAGTGAGGAGTCAGCTTAGGAAGCGTCTATTACTGATGCAGTTGGTTGACGCTTTGATAGAGCTAGCGACCTGGACCATCTCGTCGACGACTAGTCAGCACACGGCCATGTCACGTAGCAACTACAACCTGCCAGGACCACGCTTGTGATTTCTCGCTCAGAACGTTTGGAGTTTTCGGAGAACTGTGCCTTCAATGATAACCTGCCAAAAGACATTTAAAACCACACTATTTGAATTTCTGCAAAAAACAAGGCAACCTGTGCAGCATAGAGGACGCAGTTTATAAGTTGGATGTAGCGATGCAACAGATGATATTTGTTATATTTTGGATGAAAGTACATACAACATTTCTTCGTGCTGGACTGTGTGGTAGATCGCCGTTCTGTATTTGTGAAACAGACAACGTACTTAAAGGGAAAAAAAATTGTTCGTGTTTTCAGACGGCATCTCAGACAAAGGGTTTTCTCCATTATTGTTCGGCTGCAACAACAAGGTCGCATTTGCATAGGACTTTGTCAAAGTATAACCGTCTATTCTTTCGCCCATGAGTGAGTGTCCATTGTTGCAGCTCATATTGAAGTGTGCTGGAGTACATAGTATCGGCGGTGGTGGACAACCAAACGGTAAAAACACAGCGAACGTCTCATTCGTTACATCAGAAAAAGAATGGACATAAACATGAAGCTCGCAAATTTTCAGGCTCCAGTGGCTTCTGCTAAGATGAAAAATCCGGCGTTGGAGTTATCAATGTTATCAATATTGAGAGCGGAAAATTGCAAACATACCTCGAGAAGGTGATAGAACGCAGCTGACATTGCCGGACACTGGCTTGCGGATCATGTGACGGCACGCTAGCAGCTCATGGCTGAGATGGGAGGAGCTGCCAACGGTGATAGCTCCTATACGGGTTGATCGTGAGACGAGAATCAAACTCGGAACCCATAGAATTCGATCCAGACAAGCTACCCCAGACGACGCGGGCACAATTATATGGATTGTTCGCTGGCCTTGGTCATAATGTGGCAGTGCGTGTCTGTATGCTAATGAGTAGTCTGACATATTCGAGGCACAAACGAAAGCATAATGAGTGAGCTAGTAGAAGAGAGAATCAATCATGCTGTTAATTGCAATAGAAGACCATTCTGTCAACAACGATTCTTTGTATCGAATGCTGTGATGGCTGAGGTTTCTAGGGAACTGTAAGCACAATTACGCTGCTTATAAGAGCTCGACGAAGAATGGCACGAATTGTCCGTGAAGCCAAATTTTCGACATTCTAAGAATGGTACATTTTTAGTCGGAACCACAATGTACCGGCACATGTAGCTGCAGTTCATTTCGCCAAATGCTCACTCAACAAGCATGCGCAGCATTGCATGCAAAACGTAGCATAGGTCGGAACCTGAATCCTTTTTTGGAAAGGCAATGTGGCCCCTTGTCCGTTTCAAACCTACAATGGAGCACAAGAGGAGGCGTGATGCCTTAACTGAAAAACCGGAGCTCAAAAACAAACCTTATCCTTTCACTAAACCACTAAACTGTGCAAAAACTCTGCAACCTTCACACGTGTGAAATACAGTCAGATGTTATCTTGTGACTGGAAAAGTTCCGAAGCTGACGGTGTTATCCAACGTGTATTAAATATGCTGAAACAGTTGCTGATACCAGATATCTTGTTTATGGTGGCATTCACTAAGGTATACTTGGCTTCTTTCCGAGACGCCGAGGATACTTGCTTCTACTCAGCTCGCGCATTCTTTTCAACCTAAGGAACGAAGCGTATAAAACAAGTTAACGAGGCACACGGGGGGCAAATCCTTCATCATATTTCTTCACCGAAGCGGTAGCTTTCTTAGTCAAGTTTCTGTACGAATCACCCTCCGGGAGCCGAATCACAATGCCCTGCAACGTTTCTCGCAGTAGAACCATATCGTGTAGGTATTGAAATTGTCGTGAAGGACGCAAGCAAAACTTCTAAACAAAACTTCACAGACACACAGTCACAAAGGCCACATATCATTGCAACGTTGAAATTAAGCTAGAACGGTAATTGTCATCAATAAGACTCAGCCTGAGAAACTACAAAAGATTTTTTTTTTTTTCAGAACAGAACTTCTGCCCCGCCATTGTGGTTCTGTGGTTATGGCACTCGAGTGCCCAACTCGACGACACGACAGCTTACTGGGTCGAGCCAGACGCCCGACACATTCGTCTAAAAAAAGGCTCGATCGAACACTGGCATTTTATGCTCCGCGTAAAATCCCATTTCATCTTGCACGTTTGCTGCATAAACTTCGTTTACGTGGCTTTTACGCGCAGGTACATGCATTTAATTGAACAGGTGGATTTCTCTGAATGTTCAACTTGTGGCATCTCCGATACTGTGGACCATATATTATTAAGATTCCCAGTGTATGCGCGTTAACGAAACGTACTAGCCGTTTCCTTGACGCGTTTGGACAAGAGACCTCCGTCGGATGAGTTGCTGCTGGGCGCTTGGCAGGACAAAGGGAAGGGTGTCTAGGCAGTGCGGGCTTTTTGCCGTTTTTTGCGCGCCACCGGACTTGACTCGCGCTTGTAAAGCAAATATCAGTACCGGTATATATTTTAATATGCCTTCTCTCAAATCGTCGCCCATCATGATCCCCCATCTGCTCCACATCTCCCCTTCCCCATTTCAGAGTAACAGGCCAGATTTTAATCATTCCGTCTAAATTGTCTGCCTTTCCTTGCAATAAACCCACCTGTCTATAAAACAGCCTGAAAAGCTCAAGGGTTTATGTCCGCAAGAAATTTCAATCTTTCCGCAGTTCCAGTTTGGGTCGAATAAGCTTATTTCTAAAAACGCGTAATCCTTTAGTTATTGCCTCGGTTTTCTGAATATTTAAAAAAATGGGCTTTTACAGTCTCTGCAGCGAAGAGCAACATTACTCCCTTTTACAGCTTTGATTTGATCGAAGTGCTCATTGGCTTTCTCTTTAAAACAGTCATGTTTTACCAGCGTATACTCTACTACAAGTGAATGGAATGATTTAAACTACCTTGGTAGTGCACCGGGTTAACCAGAGTTGGTGTGTGGTACTACGTAAGGCTTTTGCTTTTTGATCATCATTAGACAATTTTTTAGAGCTTACTTGGCTTGGAGTATAGCACGTTTACATTGTATCTTTTTCTGAAACCTTCTTAAGAATATCAG